>NW_026261614.1:0-65040 GCF_900747795.2 Erpetoichthys calabaricus | reverse complement strand
TCCTTCTCCCAATATACTCAGTATCTCTCCTCTGCACATGTCCAAACCAACGCAATCTCGCCTCTGATTTTGTCTCCCAACAATCCAACTTGAGCTGACCCTCTAATGTCCCCATTTCTAATCCTATCCATCCTCGTCACACCCAGTACAAGTCTTAGCATCTTTAACTCTGCCACCTCCAGCTCTGTCTCCTGTGCCACCGTCTCTAGCCCATATACATAGCCAGTCTCACTGCCGTCCTGTAGACCTTCCCTTTCACTCTTGCTGATACCATCAGTCACAAACTACTCCCGACACTCTTCTCCACCCACTCCACCCTGCCTGCACTCTCTTTTTCACCTCTTTTCCACAATCCCCATTACTCTGTACTGTTGATCCCAAATATTTAACTCCTCCACCTTCGCCAGCTCTACTCCGTTCATCCTCACCATTCCAGTGACCTCCCACTCATTTACACACATGTATTCTGTCTTGTTCCTACTGACCTTCATTCCTCTCCTCTCATATCTCCATCTCTCCAGGGTCTCCTCAACCTGCTCCCTACTATCGCTACAAATCACAATGTCATCAGTAAACATCACAGTCCACGGAGACTCCTGTCTAATCTCATCTGTCAACCTGTCTATCATCATTGCAAATTAGAAAGGGCTCAGAGCCGATCCCTAATGTAATCCCACCTCCGTCACTCCTACCGCAGACCTCACCACGGTCACACTTCCCTCATACATATCCTGTACAACTCTTACGTACTTCTCTGCTACTCCCGACTTCCTCATACAATACCACAGCTCCTCTCAGTCACCCTGTCAGATGCTTTCTCCAGGTCCACAAAGACGCAATGCAACTCCTTCTGGCCTTCTCTAAACTTCTCCATCAACATCCTCAGAGCAAACATCACATCTGCGGTGCTCTTTCCTGGAATGAAACCATCTTGCTGCTCACTGATCATCACCTCCCTTCTTAACTGAGCTTCCACTACATAACTTCATGCTGTATCTCAAGTGGGCAACAGCGTTAAGGGTTCATTAATACCAGGATAAAAATAGTGTGAGTGGAGAGATTTTAAGTAAGGAATAAGAGGAGTGCAAAATTAGAAAAACAGACAGAAAAGTAAAGTTAACCTTCTTGAAGGACAAACAGCAGGCACTTGAGGGAGAGCAGTGCTGGAGTTTAAGGGGTGTAAAATAGCTGTAGCACTTTGATAATCTCATTTCTTTGGCTTAAATTGTTTTATTTTTACCATAATACTCGGGTGTAGTACCATGTTAGCCATTATGGATGTAGCGAGACATCAAGCAAAACGACACCTTTTAGTAGCTAACTAAAAAGATTACAATATGCAAGCTTTCAAGGCAACTCATGCACCTTCTCCTGCCTGAGGAAGGGACCTGAGTTGCCTCGACACCTTGCATATTGTAATCTTTTTAGTTAGTTTTTCCACGTAAGTGAAATCATTTAATTTTACTTAAAAAAAAAAGAAATTAAAGCAGTTTTTGTAATCCTAAATTAAATTTTAATAAAGAGGCCAGTGCAATGCAAGTCCTGATGGATGTTGGACTTTTTAGATGATGGCTTGGAGGAGCCAGTCGTCTATGAGGGCTACATCTGCAGGAGATACCAGCTGATCCAAGCTCAGGGTCGCTGAACTGGAGGAGGAGTTGGCTGACCTGCGTTGTAGTAGAGAATTGGCGGACCTGGCTAGTGTGCACCTCCTAAGGTGGCGTGGTAGGAGATTCCAGACCAGACAGGTAGAGATAGGTGGGTCACAGTCACAAGGTGTAAAGTGAAGGGTGCACACTGTCCGCTGGCATCAACCCCAGAACTGGAAATTTCAAACTGTTTTCAGGTCCTTGTAGAGCTGGATGGTGTCTCTGATAGTTCTGAGGTGGTGTCTCACACGGTATGTTGCCTTCCAAGTGCACAAGTGGGGGACCTTCCTGGAAGGGTGGATTTGCTCTTGGCCCGAACAGGGATGGATCCAGTTGTCATTGTCCATGTTGGAACAAATGACATACATAGGGCTGTCAGTTCTGCAATCCATATTCAAAGAGTTAGGTGCCAGGCTGAGGAGCAACATCAACAACATCAACATCATTTATTTCTATAGCACATTTTCATACAAAAAGTAGCTCAAAGTGCTTTACATAATGAAGAAAAGAAAAATAAAAGACAAAATAAGAAATTAAAATAAGTTAACATTAGTTAACATAGAAAAGGTTTAAGGTCCGATGACCAGGGTGGACAGAAAAAACAAAAAAAAAAAAAAACTCCAGAAAGCTGGAGAGAAAAAAAATAAAATCTGTAGGGGTTCCAGGCCACGAAACCACCCAGTCCCCTCTGGGCATTCTGCCTAACTTAAATGAAAAAGTCCTCTTTGTAGTTAGGGTTCTCACGGAGTCACTTGATGCTGATGGTCATACAGACTTCTGGCTTTCAATCCATCCATTATTTTTGGAACATCATGGTACTTAGAGTAGATGGTGGTGGTGCAAGCCACCACCAAAAGGACACTGGAAAAGGAAACAGAAGAGAGAGTAGGGGTTAGTACAGATTTTAGAGCCACCATGAATTGGTATTATAATGAATTGGATATACAGAGTATCAGGGTTAAATTACAGTGAAGTTATGAGAAGGCCATGTTAAAATAATGTGTTTTCAGCAGTTTTTTAAAGTGCTCCACTGTATTAGCCTGGCGAATTCCTACTGGCAGGCTATTCCAGATTTTAGGTGCATAACAGCAGAAGGTCACCCGCCTCACCACTTCTTTTAAGTTTTGCTCTTGGAATTCTAAGGAGACACTCAGTTGAGGATCTGAGGTTACGATTTGGAATATAAGATGTCAGACATTCCGATATATAGGATGGGGCGAGATTATTTAAGGCTTTATAAACCATAAGCAGAATTTTAAAGTCAATCCTGAATGACACAGATAACCAGTGTAGTGACATCAAAACTGGAGAGATGTGCTCAGATTTTCTTTTTCTGGTAAGGATTCTAGCAGCTGTATTCTGCACTAGTTGATGATCTCAACTAGTGATGATTGATGTCTTTTTTGGGTAGTTCTGAGAGGAGTGCGTTACAGTAATCTAGTCGACTGAAAACAAAAGCGTGAACTAATTTCTCAGCATCTTTCAATGATATAAGAGGTCTAACTTTTGCTATGTTTCTTAAGTGAAAAAATGCTGTCCTAGTGATCTGATTAATATGCGTTTTAAAATTTAGATTACAGTCAACAGTTACCCCTACGTTTTTTACCTCTGTTTTGACTTTTAATCCTAATGCTTCCAGTTTATTTCTAATAGCCTCATTGTATCCATTATTGCCAATTACCAAGATTTCAGTTTTCTCTTTATTTAACTTGAGAAAGTTACTATTCATCCATTCTGAAATTCAAGTTAGACATTGTGTTAGTGAATCAAGAGATTCGGGGTCATCTGGCGCTATTGATAAATACAGCTGTGTGTCATCAGCATAGCTGTGGTAGCTCACGTTGTGCCGTGAGATAATCTGACCTAACGGAAGCATGTAGATTGAGAAGAGCAGCGGACCCAGGATAGAGCCTTGTGGAACACCATATAGGATATCATGTGTCTTTGAGTTTTAATTACCACAACTAACAAAGAATTTTCTCCCTGCCAGGTAGGATTCAAACCAATTTAAGACACTGCCAGAGAGGCCCACCCACTGACTAAGGCGATTCTTAAGAATATTATGATCAATGGTGTCAAATGCGGCACTCAGATCTAAGAGGATGAGAACAGATAAATGACCTCTGTTTGCATTTACTCGAAAATCATTTACTACTTTAATGAGTGTAGAACTGACAAGGTGGTCTTCTCCAAAGTTCTGCCTGTACCAATCTTCAGAGCAGGTGAAACTGAGGGGATTAGAAGACTTGATGTGTGGCTCAAATTTTGGTGAAGAGTAGAAGGGTATAGGTTTATGGGGCATTGGGACTCCTTTTGAAAGAGATGGGACCTGCCATGATGGGTTATGTGTGAACTGGAGGGGCACCAATGTATTGGGGAGGCATATGAGTAGGCCAGTCGAGGATTGTTTAAACTAAGGAATGGGGCCGCAGGGAGTTTAGAGCAGGCCAGCTTTAGAACCATACATGGAGGAACAAACAACAGTGTAGAAATAAAAATGTGTAGTAATGTAAATTCTAACCCAACGTTTAATGCTTGAATCCCTGAAGAGGGAGAGGCCAGTTCATTGTACCACATGAACATTACTGACAGAATAAAACTGAATAATAAATAAAAAAGCGCTATAAGTTTTACAAGTAGCCAAAATTTACACCGGGTGTTACAGACTCAAATCAAATGTAGTTTTTATTATATTATTGTAATAATAATAGCAGCTCACTACTCAACGCAGAGCACTGGGTCTCGAACCTGGAACCTTTTGCTTATAAGGCAGCAGTTTTCAGTTCTGCACTATCCAAGAAGATACACCAATTTTCTGTCGATTGACATTTGAGCTTGGAATTTTAAATCATTGGCAGCAAAATGTTTTATTTTTTTACTTTCAGTTATATTCTTGAATAAAAGCGCACGTGTTTATTTGATATTTTGTCTAAAGACTTCACACATTATTATACACTTCACATCATTATTAGTATAACATGGAAAAACTTTCTGTTACAGGTCTGTGTACAGGTTTTCTTGCCTCGCATTTCGTGTCATTCTACACTTACATAGATCTTTGTAGTACTAGGGTGTTGAACTGTGTTAGCCATTATGAATGTAGAGAAAAGGCAAGCAAAATGACCTCTTTTATTGGCTAACTAAAAAGATTACAATATGCAAGCTTTCGAGGCAACTCAGGTCCCTTCTTTTTCTTTTTAGTTAGCCAATAAAAGGTGTCATTTTGCTTGGCTTTTCTCTATATAGATCTTTGTAGACATGGAACACTCCGGAAATGTATGTATTCCAAATAACGATATATTATTTACGCTATACAACTCCAGGCACTTCACACACAGATAAAGAGCTGAGCTAGGAGAAGTTTATGACTGACTTCAGCTCCATCGGCGTGAGGGTTTGATGGGATAGCAGGCTGCTTGCTGCTTGTGCTGATCGACACATTTGCAAAACAAAAGACGCTGATGAGAGATGGGAAGGAATTTAAGGTGGTCAGGGATTATGAGTTTTTTCGTAGACTTCAGGGATTCTAGTGTTAAATGGAGAAGGAGTACCACATTAGAAATCACTTGCCGTAATTCCAGAAGTATCAAAAATAAGGCAAGTGAGTTGGAGCTGTATGTAGACGAACAGAATTCTGATATTCTAGTGATAATGGAAACCTGGCGAAGTAACAGATGGGGATGAGTAGAACACAGAGGGATACACATTTTTAGGAAGGGTAGGCAGAACAGAAAAGGAGGTGGGGTTGTGTTCATGTCAAACAGAATATAAATCCAAGTCCTCTTCAGTGGACTATGAGCCCATGTTAATTAGAACATGTGGACTTGCCTGGAAACCAGTTGGGAAAGAGGCCTTATTTTAAGAGAGTGTTCCAGACCACCCGATGCAGCCAGTAATTTCAAGGCCCATCTTTTTAGTAATATTAAAAAGGCAAGTTTATACAGTCAGGGGGACTTTAATTATCCAAATATGAACTGGGATCACCTTGTAAAGAGCAGAGCACAAGAGCAGGTGTTTTCAGACATAATCGGTGTCTGCTTTTTAACTCAGCACGTTAAAGCACCAACGCAGGGTGACTGACGCCTGTCTGGATATTGTGTTTTGTAATAATCAGGACAGAACTGAGGGTGTAGAGGGGATTGGACCACTAGGGTCACGTGACCATAATATAATACAGTTCTCAGCATTTTGTAAGAGCGTGGATACAAACACTAAAATTGTTAAGTTTAACTTTGGTAGATTGGCGAGTTTAAATAAGCCCTAGTGTGTGCTTGGTGTGTGGGTGTGTTTGTGTGTGTCCTGCAGTGGGTTGCACCCTGCCCAGGATTGGTTCCTGCCTTGTGCCCTGTGTTGGCTGGGATTGGCTCCAGCAGACCCCCGTGACCCTGTGTTTGGATTCAGCGGGTTGGAAAATGGATGGATGGATGGAGGGCAAATTTTGAGCAGATGTGTCAAAAGTGTAAGGAGGACAGAGCTTTTACTTGTGGAGACAGTTGAGGAGCCATGGAACAGACTGAAAAACATTTTACATGTCATGCAGGACAGGTACATACCTACATTTTGGAATTCATTGGAAATTTGCAAAAATTCCACATTGGGTTAATAAAGGGTTAAGAAAAGAAGCTGCAAAGTAGAAAATAAAACGTGTAAGATGAATAATCACAGCATGAATCGCATGGCGTATAAGAACATCAGGGCAACCATTAACACTAGAATTACCAGAGCCTACGAAAAAACTTGTAGATCCGGCCCACCTTAAATCGCTTCTTAAAACCGTTCTCACCTCTCCGCCAGCGTATTTTGTCATCTAAATGTACTGATAAAGACAAGCTGCCAGCAGCCGGCTATTCCATCCCCCCACCAACTTAGAATGTAAACGAACTTCTCCCAGCTCATGCCTTGATTGATTATCTGGGAGTGAGTGGAGTTTTAGAGTGGAAATAATAAATCGCTATTTGGAACACACGCATTTCATGTGTGTTGCGTTTCTGCTGTAATCTGTGTAAACACATTGTTAAAACAGAAACGTTTTTTATATTTTAGTAACAAATGACAAAATGTACGCATAAACTATATAATGTATGAAGCCTGAAGTCCAAATATCAAAGAAACACTTTCACAAAAGGTACAAAAAAAAAAGACGCCGCCAAAAAAAGCCACCTTAGTGTGGGACATTGCCACCTATTTCCTATGATTGCCGCCGTGGCGCAACAGTATCAGTTGCTGACTGGCAATCAGAAGGTCATGATTTCGATCCTGCATGACTCCGTTATGAGAAGTGAAGTGTTCTTATTTTTACTATTTTAGAATAAAAAGATACATTTGATTTCAGTCTGTAACAGCCGGTGTAATTTATGATATATGCAAAGGTTAGCTTTGTTTGTTTGTTTTTAATTCACTTTTCATTGTCTCAGTCGCGTTCAGGATCCTTCCCTACCCCATCTGACACTGCTGTTTTCACATAAAGACGCGGTATAGCTCTGCAGTGTATCACGATACATACGACCTCGTGTTTTTTTCCCCCACAAACTTGCCAGTCCCCACATGTTGCTGTATGCTGTTTCTTTTGTACTCCAGGACATGCAGAGGAAAGCATAGTAAAGAGCAGTAACTTCAGCGCTATATGCAATCATCAGACACTCCCCATCTGACACTGCTGTTTTCACATAAAGACGCGCTAAAGCTCTGCAGTGTACTTGTGACTGCATTGTCGTACCAATGCTTGCGAACTGAAGTGTCTGCATGCACTTTTTGTGGCATTACACGTGTATTTTTTGAGTATGCCCATGTAGCGCAAACACAGGAACATATGTTGATGTAAAAGTAAACAAAACAAGTGCACTTTTATTCAAGAATATAACCGAAGAAAAAAGAAAGCAAGTTACAGTAGGCGGTTGATATGACAGCTTGCGTGGTGCAATGCTAAGAACTGCTGATTTCCATTCCGTGCTATATAACTGTTAACTGTTAACATTTGAATCTGATGATTGCATATACCGCTGTCTTATTCAGTGTGCGCAAGAACATGCAGGTGGACAGTTGCTGCGTGCTACAATGCACATTTTAAAAAAGTAAGAGACAAATATATGTGACGTTTTGAAGAAATCATTTTATGATGCAAATAGTACAAATCAGAAAACATCATCGAAGTAATGCAATATTATTTGAAAACGAACAGCGTCAGGTTGGGTGTGAAGTTATACTGGCGCTGTTTGAGTCAGATCAGAAGCTGAATAAGCTGAACAAGCTCCTGTTCTGACTCTAAGTAAAAAGCATGAATTAATTAACAGAAATAACCGCGATTGACATTTTAAACTTAATGATTTACAGTGCATACCAATTTATAAATTTTATGTCCGTTTTCAGTAGTAAGGTGCTCTTTTTTTGAGTGTTACAGCGTGTGAGCTTATTCAGTGCTGAAAACGGCAAATATAGGAGTGAGTGAGATTGAACCGGGAAATCTTGATCACACTTGGTTTGCGTCTGTACTTGCGCTGTTTCTTTGAGTCAGATCAGGGGTGGGGATGCTAGAGCGCGTGAGCTTACTCAGTTCTGCTGGATCAACGCATATGTTGATCTTTTTTTCTTTCAGTAATAGCGCCAACATAAATCCACACCCGATCTGACGCTGTTCGTTTTCAAATAATATTGCATTAGTGCGATGATGTTTTCACATATATTGTCTCTTTCTTTCAGGTGTGTAATAGGAACCACAGCATAGAGAGAAGCGTGTACATTGTAACAGGTACACACGTTGTAAATGTAGGAAAGACTATCCTTGCGTGTGTGTGAACAGTTAACATTTGAATCTGATTATTGCATATAATGCTGAACTTACTGCTCTGTACTATTCTATCCTCTGCATGTCCTGGAGTACAAAAGAAACAGCATACAGCAACATGTGGGGAAAAAAAAATACGCATTCACTGATTACAAAACGCAAGATGTTATTCAAATGAATATGAATAATATGAATAATGTTGCTGCAGAAATGGAACACACATGAACTGTGTGTGTTCCAAATAGCAATCTATTATTTCCACACTAAAACTCTAGCAGTTCAGTCACTCCCAGATAATCAAACAAGGCATGAGCTGGGAAAACTTAGTGAATGCTCTGCAACGGTGGGGGATGGAATAGCCGGCTGCTTGCTGCTCGTGTTAATCGGCACATTTAGAAGACAAAAGAGAGCTGCGAATGGTTTTAAGGTGGGCCGGATCTACGAGTTTTTTCGTAGACTCTGGTAATTCTAGTGTTAAGAAATGTATCAGGAAGGCTGAAAGACAGTTGGGAGAGGAATACAGCAGATAAAGTGAAAGATGACCCAAAGAAATTCCTTCAGCATTTTATAGTAGAAGAACAGTCAAGGAGGAGGTGAAGTGCATCAAGAGTAGTAAAGGGGATTTAAATATACAGACAGTGAAATAGCGGACGCTCTAACCTTGCAGCTTTGTGAGGTATTCACATGTGAGGAAGTGGATAACCTCTCAGTGGTAACAGGGACTACTAAGGAGGTTCTGAGGGATTTGGAAATTGTAGAGGAAGAAGAGCTTCTCAGATCCAACAAATCTCCTGGACCAGATAATATTTACCACAGAGTTATCAGGAAAGTTAGCGAGTACAGATATAAACCCTTGATGCATACGTTTAGGAAGTCACTGCACACTGGGGAGATTCCGAAGGACAGGAAACTGGCAAATATTATCCCTTATATAAAAACGGTAACCGGGCAGAAACAAGCAACCATAGGCCAGTAAGCTTAACATGCATCACAGGATAATTAATAAAAGGAATGATTAAGGATAAGATTGAGCAACACATGACAACATCAGGAGTTTTACTGAACAGCAAGAATGGGCTCAAAAGAGGGAGGTCATGTTTTACTAACATGCTGGAATTCTATGAAGAGGCAACAAAAGGATATGATCAAAGTAAAGTATTAAACGTAGGAAGTACAAATGTCAGGTCTGAATACACAATGGGAGGTCCGACAATCAAAACTTCACCTCATGAGAAGCATCAAGGAGTCGTAGTGGACTTGACTCTCTCAACTGGCAGACAGCGTTCAGAAGCCATTATGAAGGCTAACAGAATGTCAGGTTATATAGCGCCTTGATGTGTGGAGTCCCAAGTCCAGGATGTTCTGCTAAGACTTTACAACACACTGGTGAGGCCTCATCTGGAGTTGTGTGTGCACTTTGGGTCTCCAGGCTACATAAAGGACAACACAGTGCTACAAATAGTCCAGAGAAGATGGACTAGGCTGATTCAGGGGCTACAGGGGATGAATTACGGGGAAAAATTAAAAGAAGCAAAAGAAGATTAAAAGGAGACCTGACTGAAGTGTTTAACGTTATGAAGGGTATCAGTCCAGTGGATAGAGACGGTGACTTTAAAATGAGTTCATCAAGTACACGGGGACACAGTAGAGAACTTAATGGTCAAATTTGGGCAAACGTTGACAAGTTTTTCTTTACACAGAGAACCATAGACACTTTGAATAAGCTGCCATGTAGCATGGTAGACAGTAAGACTTTAGGGATTTTCAGAATTCGAGTTGATGTTCTTTTAGAAGAATTAAGTGTATAGGACTGGTGAGCTTGTTGGGCTGAATGGCCTCTTCTCATCTAGATTGTTTTAACGTCCCGATGTTCTCTCTGGTTTCTTCCTGGCACTCCTCCCATGTCGACATGTGTGAAGTCTCTTTCTAATGGTAGATTCCTGTGCACGTTGACATCACCAGTGACAGGTGCCACCTGGCGGTCTTGTGATCAAATTTTGGTCATCTTATAGACTTCTTTCAGCATCTTTTGTTTGGAGACCTGTTCAAATTTCTCCCCAAACTCAGCACCACCTCTAACCGTGTTTGCGAAGGCCTCAGGGAGCTCTTATGATCTCAGCATCGTGGTGACACACAAGTCAACAACAAAGAGCAAACCAAAGTAAATGTCTGAGGTATAAATACGACGACTGGGTCAGACGAGATCCTCTCCTGTGATGTCCCCTCATCATCTACACCTGATCCTAATTTGAGGTATTTGAGGTGGTGAGCAATGGAGGGGTGGTCTTACTTTTTCCACACGTGAGATTTGCATTTGTTTATTTAAATGACTACAGAATGTAAATGGGGCCTGATGTTTGTTATTTTTTATCCCCTTTATCTTTAAAAGACAATCAAATCTGGATGTGTCCACACACAGCACCTTCAAAAAGACTTCAGACCCTTGAACTTTTTCATGTTTTCTTATATAGCAGTCTTGTGATAAAATGATTTGAATTTTTTTTTCCCCACATCAAACAACACTCAAATCCAGAACAACAAAGTGAAAACAGGATTTTAGACATTTTTGCAAATTGATTAAGCATAAAAGCTGAAATATCCCTCTGACACAAGTAAATCAGGGCCTTTACCCCAGACATATTTGAAGCAGTGACCACAGTGTGGGGTCTCCTTGGGTCTGATGAGATGGATTTGCACACCTGGATTTGAGGATTTTCTGCCATTGTTCTCCTCACATCCTCTCAGGTATTGTCAGGTTGGACGGAGACCACCAGAATACAGAGAGTTTTCAGGTCCCTCCAGAGATGTTGAAGACTGGGCTGTGGTTGGGCCATTCAAGAACATTCACAGATTTATCCGTAAGCCACTCCTGGGTGGTCTTTGTGTTGTGCTTTGGGTCATTGTCCTTTAGCCCAGACCAAGGTCCAGCGGTCTCTGAGCAGGATTTCATTGAGGATGTTCCTGTTCTTTGTCCTGATCTGACAGAACAGAATCTGTGGGAATTAAAACTGAAATTACAAAAGATGACGATAGACAACAACATGAAAGGCAGGCAAGTCGGACATTTTGAACCTGCTTCTCTTGATTTTAAAGTTCGTTTCTACTGAATGACACACAATGGCCGATGTTTGCTGTCCAGTAAATCACAGAGCTGTCAGTCTCGAGTTTTATGACAATTCATTACAAACATTTCGTTCATATTCCATGCAGAGCTGACCTGTGGGGTGACCCCTAAACATTTAGTAGCCCACTGCAAATGCAAGAACCAAAGACTGGAAGGAGAAGGAGCAGAACGAGGATCAGCAGGTTTATTGTGAGGAAAGGACAAATGAGAGTTTGTGATGAAGTGTGACAGTGGATTGATTTTAAATTAAAGAGGTGGCCTGTGACATTAAAAGGTGTCATTTAATAAAGCCAGCAGTCAGTGTGCACAGTCCATTTGAACTCTGACCTCGATGGTGACCTTAAAACGTTTATGATAATTGCAGAATTTTATTTTTAATTCCCTCAGCTTCTGTCCAGTCAGATGAGCTCTTTACTGTCGACAGCACACATTTGAGTCTTGTCAGCGCAGCTCCTGATTGGTTCTTGTTCATTGCCTGTGTTGTGCTCCGCCCCCCAGTTGTGTTACACACTCACTGATGTCCTCACTCATTTTCTTTTCTCTCCTTTCAGACTTCTGTCCTCTCACACTGGACATCAACACGGCACACAGAACACTTCATCTGTCTGAAGAGGACAAGAAGGTGACATATGCCACGAGAAAGGCCAAGTATCCTAATCATCCTGACAGATTTAGATTGCTTTCCCAAGTTCTGTGTAGAGAGGCTCTGATTGGGACTCGATTTTACTGGGAGGTGGAGTGCACTGGAACCTGCATAGATATTGGAGTTGCATATAAAGGATTGAACAGGAAAGGAACCTACAAAGACTGCGGGCTTGGAAACAATGACAAGTCCTGGAGATTCTGCTGGAAGCATCCCCACCGTGCCAATCATGTCGAATGGCAGATGTTTTTATATGAGACCCCCTACAGCCCCAGAATAGGCGTGTATCTGGACTGGCCTGCTGGCTCTCTGTCATTTTATAGCATCTTACACACAATGACCCTCGTGCGCAGGATCAAAACCTCCTTCACTGAGCCGCTCTATCCAGCGTTTTATTGTTGCTACAGTCTAACAATCTGCCAACCGATGCCAGATGACCACTGACCAGTACCCTCCACTGGTCACTTGATTTCCCCACAAGTGCAGGTCCTCATCGTGTTTGAAGTTTGGGGTCAAAATTTATTTTACAGGATGGGAGGGTGGGCAGCACCTCTGTGACAGAATTTGAGGATGAGAGTGCAGGATGAGTGCAGCTGTCGGGGTCTCCATTATTATTGGGTTTGAGTATCCAATCAGGTGTGTGTGTGTGTGTGTGTGTGTGTCACAGTGAGGGGCGGAGACACCTCAGACCTACCAATGTCAGTCTGACCAGCAGGGGCCACATGCCCTTCAGACTGACACTGGCTTTCATGTGCTCCAAATGTCACTCTTGGTCAAACCCCAACTTCATTTTCCGTCAGTGGTGGCTCCATTTTTGCATCATGGTTGGGTTACCCTTGAGTATCCCACGCCTTTGAGAATTAACTTAGATGGCCTTCCTTAAAGAGACCAAATGGACCCAAACTGTCCAGTCTAGGACTGTACTGCCATCAATGGGGCCAGACGTTCTCAACGGAATAAAAATGTCTTTGTGACTGTCCTTGAATTGCATCCAATAAAGTCATTTGAAATTAACAACGTCATGAGTGAGTGTACGTAGAAGGAGAGTGTGCCGTGGTCCACCAGTTACTTGTGCTGTCACCTTAACGCTGACGATCAGTAAAGTGGGTGTCGAAGTCTGGGCCTTCACCTCCACGGCACCCAAACTGTAGTGAAGACTACGGGAGCTCCGTCCTCCTGAGTACTTCAGTGAAGGCTGAATGCTCCTGATGTGAGCAGAGAACACAACTGTTAACGGAGGCTGCTTCCCAGTGCTCTCTAATGTGGCTGTTCAGTTCCAGTTTCTGCTTTACCATCATTCACACTCGTAGCGTTGTCTTACTCTTCTCAGTGCCTGCGGTGGCGGTGTCCTTATATATACTGTCTTGAGTCAGGACACTGGAGTTACTTGTCTACTGAATACAGCCGAACATATTTGATTTACATATCCACTGTATGAGTATATAATGCAGAATTTCTGTTCAAGTTTCTTATCAATCACACAGAGTACTGGTCTTAATGGCATAAACGTTCACCTTTAGTAAGACGTTGGCTTCAACACGTACCTAACGGTTTAGCTACCGTCATTTTTTTTCCCACATTGCACACACGGCCCCGTTTTTTTTTCTGCCCCCATGTATAAAAGTTCCACCCTAGGCGTGTAGACTTGCACCCTCAAACTGCGCTGACCTCAAGCCATTAGGGCCCTTGATGTTCCTCTGTATCTCTTAACATCATGAAGACCCTGGAGTGGCTGCTTCTGAGTTGCATTGGATCCCTGGGGTGCTATGTGAGGATTATTTTTGATTTTCTCGAGTGCATTCAACTCCAAACAGCCCAGCATTCATAAAGATAAACTGGAGTGGACGGGGGTGGATTCATAACTACCTGACTGGACCAGTGCAGTTTGTCAAACTGGGGAACCGTTTCACTGGGACGACTGTCCTGGCCCCATTCCTGTTCACTTTATACACGGCAGATTTTAAATACAAGTCGGACTTTTGCCACATTCAGAAGTACTCTGATGACACGGCTATGGTGGCGTGTACAGTATAAGGAACGGACAGGAAGGGGGATATGGGGATCTGATTGGAGCTTTCAGTGCCTGGAGCAATAAGAACTGCCTGGTTCTGAACACAGCGAAGACCAAGGAGATGATTCTGGATTTCCACAGGCCTAAGCTCCTCTTCAGCCTGTTAACATCTGAGGTGATACAGACTTATAAATATCTAGGTGTCCACCTTGATGACAGACTGGACTGGTCTGTGAACACAGATGTCCTCTACAGGAAGGGGCAAAGCAGGCGTTTTGTCCTCTGAAGACTCAGATCATTCAGCGCATGGAGTGAAATGCTGTCTGTTCTATCAGGTGGTCGTTGCCAGTGTCCGTCCTCCTTTTCTGCCCTGCGTTGGGGAGGCAGTACCACAGGTAAGATCATGAAGAGGCTGCACAAGCTGGTGAAGAAGGCTGGTGTTACCGGTCTCAGGCCTTCGAGTTGCTGCCATTGGAGGAACCATAAAGTCAGCGGTGTATCCCAGGATCCTGCAGAGATGACCTCAGGCCAGACACTTAATTACGCTTGGCTTAGGAGAATTTCATGCCTACATATTCAAGAATGTCACCCAGTTCTGTGAGGACGAGTCGGCAGAACTCTGGTGTCAGAAACACTGGGAGAGCTGCTGGGGGACAGAGCAGGTGTTGACTCGGGGGGCAGATACTTTTCCACACCTGCTATTTCTATGATATATCAAAGAAAGTTACGCACTAACACTAAAGAGCTTGTGTTTTGCAGCTGAATATCAGGGTTTAGTTCCAGATATAATAATGGAGGGGGGTCAGTAGGGGCTTTTTCACCCGCCCTCCCGTATAAAAGTGCACGTGTGTGTATTGTCACAAATGCAACACACACCCATACGCTCCGAGGCCATGCATGAAAAGGTGCGTACGCTTTGGCACCACAAGTGTGATGTGACTTGATTGAGAGTGTGCTGCTCCCATAATGCTGTCCTCCATGACACTCATCCTTCAGATTCGACATATTTTCTGAACAAATTCTCATAAATATTGTAATTTGTATTAATTCCTCAGGGGTACTCCTGTGAGGATTTTTTTTTACTTCTGTTACTAACCACTGCGCCACCGTGCTGCCTCATCTCATCTCCTTTTTTTTCAATCTATCATATAGCGCCTTGCATACTGGCCACAATTGCTGAGCATTTCATGAACCTCATTTTCTTTTGTCCTTACACCAAGCGACTATCACGTGGGAAACAATTGTAAATAAATTGTCAAGTATTGCAGCTTTCATTGCCTATGATATCAATTTTCACCTCAGTTATTTAGCATTTATTCTCGGTTTCACTCATTTTATTATATAGTGCCTTTCATACTGGGCATTGTTATGGACTATTACTTGAATGTCATTTCTTTCTTTTCCTCTTTACATAAAGCACCATTCAGTTTGGACTGTTGCTTAACCATTTCTCACTTATCAACATGTGGGATAAAGGGCGACAGTCAGCTGTAAACGTCGACCAAACTTGCTGTGATGTTATGGGTAGACTCTCTTCACTAGGAGGACCGTTAGACTTGTTGTCTTGACGTCTAATCCCCGAGTGTGCGTGTGTAGCGTAAACTGTGCCTCGAATGGCATCGACATTGGACAAGAGAGAGCAAAGCTCAAGCTCAAAGCATCGGACTCTGACTTATCAAACTACGGTTCTGATGCCAGTGATCTGGAGATCATAAATGAAAGTCAGGTGCCTGCACCAGCAGATCGGTGCCCAGCTGATCGTGCAGCTGATGCGCCTACAGCAGCGTTTGCCCTGGGAGGACTACACGGGAAGAGAGAGCCATGGGAGGCAGGCTAGCTAGTGAAGTACATCAGGCAAGAGAGCGCGCTAGCGGGCGCTACGGATTAGCAGCCACTCGACTACGTCCACTTGGCTTTCAGTTTATGAGTGATGAGACAAACAGGTTTGTAAAGAGCAGGTCATAAGTATGTGAAGATTTTCACTTCTCCTTCTTCCCATTTGATCTCAATTATTCTTTAATCTTTTACTAGGTGCCTTACATACTAGGTGCCAACACAGAACATTTCATTAATGTCATCGTTTCATTTTTTCTCTTCATCTAGTGCCCATTAGATGGGAAATTATTTGAAATCATTTTTCACAGATTGCAATTTTCATTGACTCCACAAGAGGGCGCCTATGATGTCAGATTCTCACTTCTGTATCCTTTGTTCTCATTGTTCCTTTTTTCATATAGCGCCTTTCCTTCTGGGCACTGCAATGGAGTACTCATTGAATTTCATGTGTGTTCTTTCTTTTATTGGTTGCATATAGCGCCTTTCAGTTTGGACTCTTACCTTTCATATTGCAATGTTCACTGACTCCACAAGAGGGCGCCGATGATGTCAATTTTCACCTCTGTTATTTACCCTCTCTTCTATTTTCTTCATTCTTTCTTATAGCGCCTTTCACAGTGGGCATTATTACAGTTACTAAACGTCACTATCTTCTTACATTGCACCTGGTGACTTTCAGAAGGGATCGATATTTTCAAACATTTCCAACATGGTCTAACAGTTTGTAATGATTGTTCAAGAGCACTCCTAAGATGTCAGACTTTCACTTCTGTTGCTTGTCGTTTCATCTCTCTATTCTTCAGTCCTTCACATATTGCCTTATGTACTGAGTAGAGATACGACGCATTTGGCAAACATCATTTCATTTTTGCTTTCTGTCTGAAGAAGAGGAGTTCATCGTAGGAAAGCCAGGAGACTCCATCGGCGTAACTGTTGTGCAAAAGGACCAAAGTACATTTGGCATTTTGATTCATATGACCTGCGGTGGGTTGGCACCCTGCCCAGGATTGGTTCCTGCCTTGTGCCCTGTGTTGGGCTGGGATTGGCTCCAGCAGACCCCCGTGACCCTGTGCTCAGATTCAGCGGGTTGGATAATGGATGGATGGATTCATATGACAAACTGAAGCCATTTGGTGTATTGATGGGTTTTCCAGAAATGTTTTTCGGTCAAATGCATTTACCACAAGCAGTCATCTGAAAACTGTGGGAAGCTACGATGTGGAAGCTGTAGAAAGACTTGCAGGTTGTCCCAGAACAGCCAGAGGAGACAGAGCGACTGGAAATGTGTGACACAATGGAGTCAACGCTGTAGACAGCTACTTGGAAGGAGCCAGCAGGGCCAATCGATGCACAGAAAGTTGGCGGGACCCCTAAGGAGGGACTCAACGGAAGTCTTCATCGCTTTGCTCCCTGGCCTGAAGGACACAGCAGACATTTCCAAAACTGTGGATTTGCTTTTTTCAAAGAGCACCGTCCAAATGTTTTGGTGACCTGAGCAGATCAGCCTCCCCCTTTCCTTATTTTCAGACATTGTGCGATGGACACAAGTTAGCTGGTCGTGTGTCCTGCTCATTATTAAGGAACAAAGACGCAATTCGGGGAGGCAGAGTCAAGTCAATAAACTGAAGGCAAAAGAAGAGAATTAGCAGCAAAGACTGGCCACGAATGAAGAAGAGGGTTCGAATGAAAACCTGCAGCCACTGCGTTGGACACCCCTGGTTAAAACAGTAAGACGTTCTAGTAAATAAATTCTGTTTTTATATTTCTGTCACTTTCTCAGCTCACTGGTTCACTTTTCTATTTATTGCATAGGATGAAGTTGATGAGGCGCTGCAAGTGTGGAATTCACATATCATTAGACCTTCCAAAAATGGCGACGTTCCCAGCGGTCGCCCAACTCCCACGTACTTGATTCCGCAGTTACGTGGACCTGAGAAGTTTTTGTCTCCCAAAGACAAAGCCGATCTTGAGCTGTGTAAAAGTGCCTGTATATGTCGATCACCAGCACCATGTGACCTTGACGTTTGTGAGCTCTGGTGGAATTGCAGCTGGCTTTCCCAAACAGCGCCTACCGAGCGTTCGATTTATATACAGTATGCAATGAAGAAATGGTAGAAGGATTTGCATTCAGGTGAAACACACACTTCAGTCTGAACACCGTCCCAAACACACAACAGTGTTACATCGACGTGTAAACATTTGGGTTTGCTATCTTCCAGTAATAAATGATTGTTTTAATAATGTTTCTCGCATTCAGAGAAATGTGTAACGCCCTAAAGGAAAAGCTTCACCACAAAACGCAGCTCTTCAAGCACGTTGAGTTACTGTATTAAATAGATGAATATATCAAACGTCGTAACTTACAGCGCTGCTGTTCCACTTGTAATAATATATTTCTTTAGAAGACAAAGAGACAGCAGTGTAACAGCAGGCCTTTGTGTAAAATCCAAAAACACACCCAGGTCAGTGTGTGTAAACCTTTATCGAGTTGTGTTTGTGATCCAGTAGACACGGACTGTACGTTCTGAAACACTGTAGATGAGTCGATTGACTTGCTTGTGTGGTTTCATCCCAGAAGTGACGTTAGCGGTCGTGTGCAGAACTATTTTACATCTCTCTGCGAGGCTGGATTGTGCTATAACGGGACATCAGGTAATAAGTAACATTTGACTTTTCCCTTTCAGCTGACAGACCTTCTAAATGAGTAAAAGAAAGTGCCGTCGATACTCCAATCAAACGGGAAACTGAATCAGTGAATGACTTTATGCACCACGTAATCTAACATACGGTCCTGTCCCAAAATGTCTAAAGTTCTGCTCTGCCAAACCTTGGAGTAGCGACCTGAAATGAACAAAATCAGAACATTTTGTGTGGTGTGTATGTCTGCAATATATCCACGGGTAAAAACTGTACTGTAAAAGACACTTAATTCTTTTATCATGGAAACCTAGAACCTCTCATCTCCAATTAGAGCAAAGGCCTTGGGTTGCACACAGTCCTACAAATGAAGATGGTGTTCTCCCTGCTCTGATTCCACTGCAAGAGGAAAGTGTTAACAAAAAGCAATTCTGTCAACAGCCTGCCCTGCTGAGCTGCTCATGTGGAGGTCCGTCATGCTCTCGATCTGCAGATATTCTGGCTTGTCTAGCGAGTTTTCACGCACCTTACTACTTGTCCACTTGATTTTCTTTGTACAGTAGGGAGACAAATGACCTTCTCGAATGCAATGTGCGTACTTCCACAACATGAAGCTACCGAACAAAGCCTAGACAGCATAGTGTGCGTGTTATTGGGCGTAAAGCTAAGCGATCCTATCTAATTTTACTGAAAGCCCAGGAGCTGCGTAAAGAGGAAGAGGGGCCACTGAAAACATACAACACACGGCTCTCTCTGCTCTCGGCTTGTGAAGATATGCTTACGTGATCTCGATCATCAGGCACAGCTCTCGTCCCTTGAATTGGATTTGCTTTTGATCGCACAGGCCTTTTAAGATGGTGAATATCTAGGAGGGTGAAAGGACCCTTTCAAAATACGCACTGTAGAAGTATCCCGTTCTTTTCCACAAAACGTGCGAGACAATGTGTGCCAAAAGCTTGTGATCAACACGTAGCACATACAGCAGAGCCTGCCTTTCTCAGCGTCATCTGTGTGGACTCATCAGAGTGTGAAGAAATGACAGGAGATGGCCGCTGATTGTCAGTTATTCAACCTGAACAAGGGTACAGATGCCACATGCGTAGCTTACTTTGTTCATAAAGCTGATTTCTGGCAATACAAGATTTTGAGTAAAGTCACGTATTTCAAAAACAGACTCATCTGACGGCCTCTGAAGAAATGCCACTGGGGAAAAACAGCTCCTTCAATGGTTGTGTTCTCCTTGGCAGGTAGGTGTCTTGTTCCTCCTCCATTTTGTGTCGATGCTCTCCGACCTGAAAATGTAAGCAGCCTACTTCCAGACTCCAGATTTCTGGACATGCATTCTTATTTCCAAAGTGAAATTATCGTTTTGATACAGGCCGAGTACCGGTGCTCTCTTCTCCCCTTTACAACCCCTGCCTTTAATCTTTGCAGGTTCAGTGATTCCACCCCAATGGCACCTACAGCAGTTTTTATTGTCAAAAAGCGATATACTGGATGCTCTGAGCTGTTCATCAGTCATGACGGTGATAGCATTCGTATCAATCTGCAGTGAGAAAACCCCTCAAACCTTGTTAGGGTCACTCGGCTTGTTATGCGGTAAAAGCACACGCATAGTGGGGTCAGGTGCCAAAAATCACCCGAGCAGCTGGAGTTAAGGTGATCAACCACAGAACGAATAAACGAAAAAGAAAAAGGGGACACCTGCATGTGTGGGGGCGGCAAGAGCCAATTGAACACCAGGGTTCGGCCATTGAAAACTACTGAGAAGCTGAAGAGCTGGAGCACACGTTCTGTCTGGGCTGCTCTTCTCCACCTCCGGCTCACTTCTGATGTGAGGCGGATTAATGGACGAATCACCAAATGGAAGAATGCAAAACAAACGGCATGCCTCATGTCTTTAATACAGGACAACATTATATTCTGGACAGAACTTTAGTACTCCCCAAATGTGTCTGATTGGTACGTGTGAGTGTGCGGGACTGAAACTGTAAAAGAGAAATACTTTGTGCAGACATGTAAGTAAGACACGGGTAATTCAGAGACAGAACATCGTCCAGATCTTAATTACATGTTACACTTTCAATTCAATTTACGAAATATGGCAAGAGCCGCTCAGAGGGCGTAGTCACAAAATCTTCTTCCCCTCCTTTGGACTAGGTCAAAAGACCCTCAGCCCAAGATTCTTTGTTCAACTATTATTTAATATATTGATTCAAATTTTTATTATTCCACACTATTACTTCAAACTGGAAACATGATGTTTTGTGAACGAGGAGTTTTCTCCACTTCTTTTTCAATCTTCCAAAAAAGTATCCAAAGATGCTGCAGAACCGTTCTGTTTGCTGTTTAATTTGGTACAAAGAGCCATTTTAAGTAGAGCTCTCTCGTCTTGTAGGCCTGCGAATCTCTGGGCTGTGCTGCTGAATTTGATGGATTGTTTCACCAAAATATTCTTCTATTTGTAGGTCTTCTGGATTGGATTGAGTTTTGTGGTTTGAATATAGGAAGACAGAAACCCCATTTACAAAAAGGAACGTGAAAGATTGACATCTTTTCCTTTTTCAGACAAAAACAAAACAAAAACTTTCACTTTCAACCCAATTTCTTATTATAGGCATTGATGGCTTGATTATTTGCATCTACACACGAATTTGTAAGCTCTTCACAGATTAAGACAGAAGGAATCTTATACAGTTTGACCATCCACGTTGCCTTTTCTGCATGACCAGCCCCATACTTTTAATATATAAGAGCCTTTGTGTGCAACATTATTTTAAACCATTTCTGAACATATCGGACGTTTTCATTGATCCCACAAGATGGCAGATTTTTACTCCTGCAGTTTACCGTCTCTTCTCTTTTTCTTCATTCTTTCATATAACGCCATTCAGACTGGGCACTATTATTATTCAGCACTTATTAAATGTCATTTCTTTCTTTCTTTCTTTCTTTCTTTCTTTCTTTCTTTCTTTCTTTCTTTCTTTCTTTCTTTCTTTGTGTCTAGTGTCTTTCAGACAGGACATGCTTTCATTACAATTTCTCACTGATTGCCGTTTTCAATGAATCCACAAGAGGGCGCCTGTGATGGCTAATGTCCTCCCTCTCATTTCCCGTCAATTCTTTATTTTCTGCCTTATTTCTTATATTTTTATTTCATATAGGGAATCTGACATGGAACAAATAATATCCGGCGTTTTCCTCTTACTTTGCATGCCTTTTTACTTCTCCTTTTGAACAATCGATCTCTTCATTCTTCAGTCTTTCATACTGGGTACCAATATGGAGCATTTCATTAATGGCGTTTCTTTTTTCTTTTCCCCTAGTGCCCATTAGATGGGAAATTGTCTTAAATCATTTTTCACATTTGCAGTTTTCATTGATTCCACAAGAGGGCGCCTATGATGTCAGATTCTCACTTCTGTACCATTTGTTCTCATTGTTCCTTTTTCATATAGCGCCTTTCCTTCTGGGCACTGCAATGGAGTACTCATTGAATTAGAATTCTTTCTTTTATTTGTTGCATATAGTGCCTTTCACTTTGGACTCTGTTCACTTTTGCTCTTAATCATTTGTTCTCTTTGCTCAGCCATGTAATGGAGTACTTTTGGAGTGTCATTTGTGTCCTTTCTTGTATTTATTTCATATTTCCAGCCTTATGCTAAATATTGCAGTGTTTATTGACTCCACGATGTCAGATGGTCCATTGTGTTATTTTTCCATCTCTTCTTTTTCTTCATTCTTTCTTATACTGGGCTCTATTACAGAGTCGTTACTAAACGTCTGCAGTCTTTCATATAGCGCCTTACATACTGAGTACAGATATGAAGCATTTCATAAACATAATTTTATTTTTACATTTTATCTGGCGCTTCTTAGAAGGGACATTCATTTAAATCATTTTGTGACATAGTGCAGTTGTCACGAATTCCACCAGAGGGCAGTCATGTTGTGAGAGTTTCACTTCTGTCCTTGAAGGTTTGTTTCCGCGTATCACTTCTCATGTAGCGCCTTTTATTCCGGACACCGTAATGGAGTTTTTATTCAATGTCATTTGTGTCCTTTTCTTTCTTGATTTTCAGTACATGTTCTTTCTGTTATTCGCTGCATACAGAGCCTTTCAGTTTGGACTCTTTTTCCAAGCGTATGTCACATGTTGCGATGCACAAGAGGACGCCTACGATATCAACTTTTCACCTCTGTTATTGACCATGTATCTCAGTTTTGCTCATGCTGTCATATAGTGCCTTTCATATTGGGCATTGCAGGACATTTCTTCAATGTCATTTCTTTCTTTCATTCTTTACATATAGCACCTTTCAGCTGGGACTGTTTTTAAACCATGTGACATGTTGCAGTTTTGTAATAATTCGTGAAGGGGAATATACTGTGATATATAATTTTCACTTCTGTTACTTAACCATGCCATCTATTTCTTCCCCACTCTTTCATTATTACTGAGCAATTCATACAAGTCGTTTGCTTTCTCTTTTACGTCTAGCGACTATCACACGGGAATTTATTTGCAAAGCATTCGTCACATGTTGCAATAATCATTGATTCCACAAGAGGGTGACTATGATAGCAAATGTCATTGCTCTTATTGTCCATCTGTCCTTTACTTCTTCTTATTTGTTACAGTGACTTTCACACGGGCCTCTACTGTACAAGACGTTGCACACATCATTTTCTTCATACGCTGCTTCTGGTGTCTTTCAGAAAGGATATTCATTTAAAGCCTTTCTAACACATTCACTTCATTCCTCAGTCTTTAATACAGTGCCTATGTGCCTCAGCATGTGTGTACATACTGAGTACAGATATGAGCATTTCATAAACACCGTTTTTATTCTTTTACTTTCCGTCTAGCGCTGATTACATGGGAAATTATTGTAAATACCTTTACACACATTGCAGTTTTCATTGATTCTGAAGTCAGATTTTCACTTCTGTATCACGTGTTGTCATTTTTCACTTTTTTATGTAGCGCCTTTCATCCTGGGCACTGTAATAGAGTATTTATTGAATGTAATTGGTGTTCTTTCTTTTAGTTGTTACATATAGTGCCTTTCAGTTTGGATGTGTTAAGTATCTCAATGCTTATTGATTCCACAAAAGCCTGACTATGATACAAAATCTCATCTCTCTTATTGAATATCTCTTCTTTATTTCTTCATTATTTACTTTTCTGCCTCCTGGCATTGCCAGCAATCTTTGCTTCCAGCTGGGAGACGGGCGTCATCCCAACTGACTGGCAAACAGGACTTGTCCTCCCTGTCTGGTAAGGGAAGGCTGATCGCCTGGATTGTGGCAGCTACAGGTGGAGAACACTGCTGTCAGGGCCGTCCTTGCTAGGGTCGTCCTCAATAGGATCTGCTGGTCACCTCCCGGCGACCGGAGCGGTCAGGTTTTACGCCTAAGAAGTCCTCTGAGGAACGCATCCTGGCACTGAGGTTTCTCATATGGACAGAGTTTCTTTGCAGCCTTTGATGATTTTCATCAAGCGTTCGACTCAGATGATCGAGCTGCCCTGTGGTACACCTTGAGACTTGGTGATAGAGAGTGTCGAGCGCATCGAGAGGTTTATTTGCCTTGGCGTTGACATTCATGTGACTCTGGTGACTCTTGCTATGAAGTCAGTAGACGGATCGGGACAGCACGGGGGGTCATGAGGTCACTGGATAGGGGCATGTGGTGTTCCCGATAGCTCTGCCAAAGGACGAAGGTCCAAGTCTTTAGAGTCCCAGTTGCGAGACATGGACGCTATCCAGTGACCTGAGATGAAGACTGGACTCCTTGACTGCTGTGTCACTTCAGAGAATCCTTGAGTACCGCTGGTTTGACTTTGAGTCGCTCGTGAAGTTCTGAATGAGGCGCATTACCTGCATTGTGAGGGAGTGTCGGTTACGGCACTACGGCCGTGTGGGTGATCTGCATTGCTGAGGACCAGACCAGCTGGACCAGACCAAGCAAACACCCACGTAGCACCTGGCTGTGTTGTTTCTGGAGGGTGGGACTGGACCACGTGTCTGCTGCGGGGTTGCCAACCAGAATCCCGAGCTGTTTCGCTGTGTGGCAGTGTGTGCCCCCCAACCTGACCTGACCTGACCTGACCTTTCATATTGGTCTATTTCTCTCTCTCTCTCTCTCTCTTCCTCAGAACGTGAAGCAGAAGTAGAAAATGGCCGACCTGGAGCTGTAGTGTGTTATCGAAGAACTCGAGGACTTTGATAGTTAGATTCAGCAACCCTTTGCTAGACAGACACACCTCAGCGATCATAAAGCTCGCCTGCTTCAAAAGACCTCCTCATCTTCTGAGATCAATGCGACTTGACTCAGCATCATCAACTCCAAACCATGGAGCTCACCCGCTGTGCCAAGTGTGTTTTACCGTTTGCTCCTACTCGAGACAACGACGACGATGGAATCTGGCTGTTTCAGTAACACAGGCGGAGGCTCCAGGCTATATCACCTCCGTGGTCTCAGCCAAGTGTCGCCGTCCAGAACCGCTATGACCCTCTCCAGCTCCCCCACCGTGCCGAATGTCTGTGGTGATGTTCTTCTTATTGGGGTTTCAAGTGTACAACACCTCAGTAGGTCTTGTCCTAAATATAAAACTTTAGTTTTTAATTCTCCCGGTGCTCGAGTACGAGATATTATAAGCAAAGTCCCGACAGTCATCAAGAAGCACAAGGACATGGCTGTTGGGACCATCGTACTGCATGGAGGCGTAAACGACATTCGATATCGACAGCCAGAGATTCTAAAGTAGGACATCACAGCACTAATTTAAGCCACATCGAAGGACATTTCAGGTCCTTTGCCCCTTGGCTAGAAGGTCGGATGGATCCTACAGCGACTGCTGGCCTTGAACAGCTGGTTGAGAGGCTTCTGCAAGAGACAAAATTGTGGTTTTGTGGACAACTGGGATCATTTCCTAGAGAGGCAGCTTTTCTTCCGCTGAGATGGTCTGCATTCTAAGAGATTGTGCGCCCGGTAAGGTAATCTGTCTTTCTTAACGACGTCATTTTAGTCCTAATGATTTTTAGAATGAATGCTGTGTTAGGATGTGATCATTCTGAGGTGAGTTCACCTTTAGATGTGAACTGTATTAGCATTATAATAACGAACCACAGTCTAAGTATAAAAACGGACAAAGCCGGATAAATGAGACAGTAGAACACAATTGGGAGGGTGAAAGGCCCAGTTAGTGTGAACTGGAGTTTAATGGGACTGGACTTTGAAAGAGAAAACAGACCACCTGTCAGCAGAAATACAAAATCAGGTGAAATCAGGTGAGTTCGCCCCACAACACCCTGCTTGATTACTCGACGTTTACTGGCCAAAGGTGAAGCATTCGCCTTAGAATGACTTCACTTCATAAGACAGCCGGACTGAAACAGCCCCACGCACGTTTAGTTGTCCTTTATGTCAAAGGACTCTTACGTGCAGCAACTCGTCACGCGCACAGTATTTTCATGCCAACTGAGGGTTGTGGCGGACGCCTCCATGAGGGAAGGACCAGGGGATGAAGCCTGGACAGAGCAGTACCTCCCCCGGAGCGCTGGGTGGCAGCCCCTCTGGCTTGCAGCGGTGCCTCGGTCTCCTGCAGGGCTCCATGGGAATTGGAGTTTGACACTAAAACATATGTAACTTGACCATTAGAATTTGTTACTAACCCTCACCTATTCTCTTTCTCTTCTCGGTACTCAAATGTGGCACTTGGTGCCATGGCCCCCCTGCCAAGTTGTTTTGCCTGCCTGAGGTAAAGTCATCTCTGATGGAGGATCACAGGAGTCGTGGGGTAGAGGGGTCCTTTCATTGGACTGGCAGGCCCAGCGCTGTTTCAGCCGTGGAATGGCCAAATGGGGTTGGCAGCTTGATGGATGAGGTCTCCAGGACTCTAAACAAATCCAAATCATATTATGGGATATCATCTTCTGTTAAATTCTGCTCCGTACTTTTATACTGTACTGAGGATTTGTTCTGTTCTGTGTATTGTATTGTATTGACCCCCTTCTTTTTGACACCCACTACACACCCAACTTACCTACCTGTGAAGGGGTCTCTCTTTGAGTTGCCTTTCCCAAGGTTTAATCCATGTTTTCCCTACAAGGGTTTTGTTTTTCCTTGTCTTCTTAGAGAGTCAAGGCTGGGGGGCTGTCAAGAGCTATATAGAGCTGAAGGCCCCTTCACCCATAGAGTGCAGGATACTGTGAGGCACAAGAAGACGGTCAGAATCAGAGGACCTGTGAACAGCAGCCTAGTGATGGAGAAGGTCACTCATGTAGTCCGGTGCAAGGCCATTTAAAGCTTTGGATGTCATTAACAGAATTTTATATTCAGTCCTGTAAGACACAAGGAGCCAATGTGAGAGAATAATTTAGAGATAACAGCAGTTTGGTATTTTGGGTTGCAGTGCACATTCCAAAATATAAGCATTGGATTTAGAAATGTCATGAAGAGACTGCTGGAAGGGTCACGTAACAAACAGAAGGTTCAAGAAATCGGCTGACATCAGGTTCTTTCATGCGCCTAGTAAGACTTACCAGTTGGCACGTAGACAGTTTTCACAACAGAATAAGAGGTGAATTCAAGCGATATTGAAGAGCAACGATATAATAGAGAAAGACTTTTATTTTAGGCTGGTTGTGCTCAAAGCTAAAGCACCTCATGTCTTTAAAGCAATCACAGTATGACATGTAAGCATTAATTCAGCACTGTTACACAAATTCATTTGCTCTGCCCTTATTTCTCTCACCATTGTGATCATTCTGTGCCAGGCTGCTGTGAAGGATGCTCCCTCTAAGGCATTTGACGAGGACTAGTAAATGATGTAAGGAACAGCTTTTCTCCTGCCTGATTATTGACTCAGAAGGTTTTCTCAGACATGTCCAATTAGAGGATACATTTCGTTCTTTAATTAATATGTTTGATTTCTACCACACCAGCGAATGAGAAGCAGGATTGGTGTGATGTGTTCGCTGTTGCTGGATTGTGTAAGGACTCTTGCAGCAGAGTTTTGACTCAACTAGAGCTGGGATAGAAGATTAGAAGTGACACTGCCAGTCACAATAATCGACGCGGGATGTAAAAACAGCAGGAAGAAGTTTCTCTACGTTAGAAATGGAGGAGAATGAGCGAACACGATATATATGGGACAAAGGTGAAAGTAAGAAGGTTTCTTAATGTGGTTCATGAGGGCGGAATAAGAAAATCAAAAATGACACCAAGATTCCTTGCATCAGAAGAAGGTCTGATGAGATCACCATCAAGAGTGACTGAGAAGGAGCTTGTTTTCTTAGGCTGCGCTTTAGTGCCAACTTACGGGAGTTCAGTTTTGTTGCAGTTTAATGTTAAAGAGTTTTAGTTTCACTGAGGCAAGTTATGAGCTGAGAAAGCTCTGATGAAGTTTCACCTTTAACATTGGAATAGAGCTGAGTATCATCTGAATAAAAATGATAACCCAGTCCAAAGCTACGAATGACATGGCCAAGGAGAAGCATATTCATACAGAAGAGCAGAGGGCCGAGGACTGGGCCCCGAGGAGCTCCTTGTGTGACTGGCGCTGAGCTGGACCTGCTGTGGCCCATCAGTCAGATACGACTTCAACCACTGGAGTGCAGAGCCAGAGATACACAGTGTGTTCTCCGTTATGGACAGGAGAAGGTCATGTCTGACCCGAGTGTCAAATGCCGCTCTGCGGTCTAACAGAATTGATATGCTGGTTTGTTCAGAGTTTGCTGCTGTAAGCAAATCATTGGTTACCTGAAGCAGGGCAGTTTCACAGGTGTGTTGTGTCCTGAAGCCAGACTGGAAGGGTTCCATCAAATTATTAGCGGTTAAGTAATCGGTGAGTTGGGAGGCTACAACACGCTCAAGAACTTTTCAGAGAATAGGTATGTGAGAAACACGCCAAAAATTGTTAAGACTGTCAGCATCAACACCAGACTTTTATTAGCACTGGGGTCACTGAAGAGATTTTAAAAATGGTTGGCACAATGCCAGTGTGAAGGGATGCATTTATTATTGTAGGAACAGTCGGGATTATGACATGAAGGCAGGATTTAAGAAGTGGGGGGACAGGGGGGTCCAATACACAATTAGTCAGCCTCATCTTAAAAATCAGGTCGTTAACCAATGCAGATGTGACTGGTGAAAAGTTAGAAAAAGAGCTGGATGGAGTGGGAAGACAGGGAAAGATAAAGATGGATGACAGATTTTTGTCAGTTGAATTATTTAGATTTCTAATTTTATTACAGAAAAATGGAGGAATTTTTCACAGACGTCAGTAGAGAGATCATTGGGCCAGATGCAGGTTGAAGTAGTTTATTAACAACAAAGAAGAAAACCTGTGGGCTATTATGGCCACTTTCTATTATTCTGCCATAATGGGTGTTCTTGACTGTAGTTAGTGCATCTCTGTGAGACCTTTGATGGTCAGAGAAAGCTTGGACATGCACAGTGAGGCCAGTCTTACGTGACATTCTCTCAAAGTGTCAGCCAGCTGCTTTTATAGACTGTAATTCTGAGTTATACCATGGAGCTGCACGCTTAAAAGAAATCCTCCTTACGTTTAAAAGGAGCTGCTTTATCAAGTGCTGAATGAAAGGCAGAGTTACAGGAGTCAACAAGACTATCTAGTGTTGATGGAAGAGGGAAAGACAGAAAAAGATCAGAAATGGATCCAGCAAGGACTGAAGGACAGAGAGGTTACTGAAAGAAATTGGACATTTTCTGTAAGAGGAGGGAGAGTGAAGAATACTTCTTTATGGTCAGAGAGGACCAAATCACCGCTATACAGTAAGTGTTGTCGACAGATAAGCCAGATGTGTAGATCAGGTCTAATATGGGACCACCAGAGTGGGTATGAAAATCAACACGTTGCACCAAAGTCAAAACACTCCAGTAAGGACAGGAATTTACTTCTCAGTTTACATGTAGGACGTTGAAATCTCCAAGAAGAATGACTCTCTGGGAAAGGGAACTTCAGTGGGTTAATCGTTCAGTCAGATCAGATAAGAAAGACAACTTGTATGTTGGAGAACAACAAGTAAGACAGGACCTGATTTCGCTATCAGTTTAAGAGCCAGACACTTGAAGGACAATGGACAGTCAGTTGGGATTTTTTTGATGTTTTGCTGAGATCTAACAATTACTGCGACTCCTCCGCCTTGTCTTGAGCTGTGAGCCTCTGTGAAGTAAACGTATCCGGATGGTGTCGCCTCAGTTAAAAATGTAAATTCATTTGGTTTTTGCAAAGTTTCTGTTAGGCATAGCATATCAAGTTTGGAGTCTGCAAATGAATTCTGAAAGCTCCAGTGCTTTGTCAATAAGTGATCTTAAGTTAAACGATGCAATATTAGCTAATGAGTGTTCATTGTGCACAGATCCATAAGCAGAGTTTATTTTAGCAAATTGCAGATTTGGCACACTGACACTCTTATTTCCAAAGCCATGAATAGGACGGTGTATTCCTCAAGAAATGCTGCGGTGAACTTTCCATTTGCAGCCCAGCCGTGGTCGGTGACCTGACCCCCGATGTAAATATTTCAGGACCGCACAATGCCAGTGTCTGTTAGGACATTTCAGTGTGACCACTTGCTCAGACTGTTTAATATAAAGGAGTTCATCAGGATGGTATTTCAGCATAGCAGAAAGCCAATACTCATCTGACTATGGTAGAACACACTTAAGCAGCACAGCACAGTGGAGAAGGTGGAACAGGCAGGGTTAGGTGGCACAAATACTGATGCCACTGGAGGATTAGTCCGTGTAAAAAGTAGGAGATATTATAAGATGCACATGAAGATTATTACCAGAATTCAGAGGTTCCAACATATAACCATTGTGAAAAGCATGCTCCCGGGCACAGACAGACAGACACCAGAATGTCCAAAATGCACACGTTTATTCACTTCACAGCACCACAATATTAACAGTCTCAGTCTCAGTCTCTTTCTCAGTCTCAGTCTCAGTCTCTTCTACTTCTTCTTTATCTTCTCTACGACCTTCACGTCCCTCCTCACAAGCTTCGTCTCCTTCCTCCCAACTCTGGCTCAGCTTCTGGAGGGAGGCGACCCCTTTTATAATAACCCGGATGGGCTCCAGGTGCTCCGTCTGACGTCACTTCCTGGTGTGGCGGAAGTGTTAGGAGGGCACTCGGAAGCACTCTGGGTGTCCTTGGAATTTCGTCCGGCAGCTGTTAAGAAGTACAAGACACGCATAAAGGTTTGGGGTTTCCGGCCCCGTATACTGTCAAAACTGTAAGCAAACTGAATTATTCTCATAAACATGCGTCCAACCAAAAGACAATAATCCCTTCGCAGAGGGGAACTTAAATAAGGTGGGACCGGAAACTGGTGACTGGAATGCTGGGAGGAACCGAGGAGCTTTATGGGTAATGATGTCATCAGGTCAGGTCAGAGGAAGGGATGGAAATGCGGAAGTGGTTACGGGTGGATTAGCGGCATCTTGAGAGCGTTTTACGGTGGTGCTGCGTCTGGCTTTCTGCGGGAATAAGAAAAGGAAAGGTTAGTGCCCCGTCTCCATCCCCTGGCAGACTGTTGTACGCTGCTCATCGGGTCTTTCCGCGGCCCCCTAGGCGCATGTGCGTGACACAGCACTTCCTGGTGTGGTGGAAGTGCTGCCATCCAGGGTTCCAAACATGTCCGGGCGCCCCCTGGGCGTCTATGACACCTTATACATATAACCGTGGTAATTACAGGTGTGATCGCCGTAGCGTCACAAGCCCAGTGGGTGTGAACATCAGATTATTTCTCCAGCTGAAGCATGCCCCACAGGATGGGCGGACATCCCACCCTGGACGGTCGCCCCACCCTAGACGGTGGTGAATTCCTTACCTGGCCAGGATGACATAACAGAAGGATGGACTAAATGTGAGCAATACCTGGCTGGGAGACCCTTTGATTCCCGTTCTGACTGAAATGTCCGAAGGCTACAGGAACCAGCAAGAGAGGATGGCAGGTACAGTTCATCCCCCACTATACTAGGTGGCAGTGTGTCTTATATGGAGTCCCGGTCTTGACACTCGTGGGGCTGTATGGGAGTTGGAGTGCAGAAGTGCAGCCTTGTTAGGATCACATGGGGGACAACAGAGGGCGTTTCTGGGTGAGGACCTCCCTGACCTTGTGACCCAGAAGTGTTTCTAACTGGCCATATCACATCACCATGAGTGCTCCCGGGTCCACCTTAAAGGAAGCCCACTGCAATAGCTCGTGGAGTCAGAGTCGGGAGGTAGCAGGCGATAATCAGTATGAGGAGAGGAGAGAAGGGAACATTGTCTATGGTTATGGCTATTGGCTGTATTCACTCTTTGCCTATTTCTATGTATTGGAAGAGCTGTTGGAATGAAATATTGGCGTATTTGAACCCAAAGTTGTGTTGGCTCATCTGTGTCTGGGGTTTGGAGGCTCGCTAGCGCTACCAACTGGGCACAATATATAGAAGGAATTGACACCAATCCAGTATATCCATTTTAATTAAGCAGACAGAACATTTGCAGATCTGCACAGAAAAAATGTTCACTTCAAGCATCAAGCAGGAGTGAGCACAGTTAACCATCAGATCCTCCTCACAACCCTGTCTGACCTCAGCATCACTCCGAGTGCTGTCAGATGGTTTGAGTCCTACATCTCAGGTATCTCCTACCATACCACTGATGCATCTGGCACACATGGGGATGCCTCAAAGAGTTGTGCACGGTCCTCCCCTGTTCTCTCTGTCCACCACCGCGTGAGGCCTTATTATCCACTCCCATGCATTCTCATATCAGCTCCACACCAATGCACACACAGCTGTACGTTTGATGACCACACAGTGTCATGTAGAATCTCAGCAGGTCTCACTGCTGTCTCAACCTGGCAAAGGAAGAGTTCCTTGTTATATCACCCATTCTGTCCAGTCAACACCCCAATTCTATTATGACTAACACCCGCCAAGCCAGTATGTTAGTTTGGGGTGGTGATCGATGAACAGCTGTCCTTCACTGACCACACTGCACTTGTGTCTCATTCATGCATATTCACTCCACTTTGGGTCCATCCATTGGTCCAGTCACACTTGGACTACTGTAACTATTTACTTGCAGTGGGATCAACATTCAAGAGTTTTATTTGTCACACACAAGGATACCCCGTGTACTGAAATGAAAATCACTACATGCTACTTAACCACGGCAGATGATAAAACAGGGGTCACTCCTCTTCTCAGGTCACTCAACTGGAAGAACAAGTTAACTCCCAGTCCTTGATGCTTCAGCACCAACTGTAAAGCCATGTTCAGTTCACCACAAGATCACATTCTAATCTTTTGGTGCTACTTCAAGTGAAGGAATGCCATCAAATTGACTAAGCCAAGTCTCAGTAAGTAGATGTCAATAATGAAAATAAATGTACCTCAAGGCGAGCAAACATTTAGCCAACAACACTTTCAACAGCAATGAAGTGTATGAACTGATCTTATATGTTTCAATTTTCTATGAATCGTGTCACTACTATAGGGTCACCGATGGAGGATTCCTTTGAAATTCATGTTTATTTGGGCTATCACTTGATTTGGATTTTGCTACATAACTCAATTCTTGACATGTCCTGAAGGTAGACAGAGTGACATTGCTTGGTTTGACACACAAGTCTTTTGTTTAAACTGCTGAGGGCCAGGCCTTCTCTGACTGGCTCTAAACTTCAGCTCAGTGTCCATGGGACTCTTTTCGGCACACAGTGTTTGTTCTCTTCTGATCAGGCTGATCAATCGCAGGCACATGACACCCAGTAATGCCTCAGTATGACACTCTTAATTACTTACTGAGTGAACAAAGAACCAAAATTCACCCCCAGCCACCTTGATAGACAAAACATTGCACCAGTTTGGAGGAAAAAGGTTGGACTTGTGTGCTCCCAAGAAACCCACAACAGAAAAATATCCAGTAACCTTACTGTAATGACTCTTTGCAGGTCAGAGACCTCTAATTGCTGCCCACTCCCCACCTGAATTAACTTCTAGCACATGGGAGGATGCTTATTGCCTCTGGTGTGGCCATAGCAAAGGCTGGAGTGATCCCTTTGATGTCCACGTGCGGCTTCTTCAGTTTTTCGGCCAACTCGCAGCTTCAACCGGTGAGCAATCTGATGTTGATGGTTGCCATTGTAATCCATTGATGTTGCTATTGCTGTTTGACTAGCTTCTTTAGCCTGCCTCGTCCATTGGCAGGTAGCCCTCGAAATTTGTCCATGTGTCACCTATGGGGGGATGGCCCTAGCAGTATTGTAAAAGTGACAATCGTCCACTTCTATCAGCTGCCACAAAATAATTCCATCCGGTGTGTCACAGCACCTGACACCGTACCCCAACCCTGAGCCATGGTCCTAGGGTTCTTGTTACCAGCCAGCACCACGAGGAGGTGGTGATGGGATTTTGATGGCCTCTGCTTTAAGTTTTGATTTTTGGTGGTCCTGTTTTGTCCCCTGCTCTTGTTATGAGGTCCTGTCTCTGGTTTATGATTTTTGGATTTTATTTACTTTGGGTTTTCCTTTTTTGTGCCTGCCGCTATTGCTGTATGCACGTATTACCCCTTTCTTAAATTAATTTTTAACTCTTCAGTAAGCTTTGTTTGGTTTGATTGGCTCAGAGGATTGTTTGTGGTTTTGACATTTACACTTACTCACTTTGGAGACGTTTTTATCCAAAAGTCGTTAAGCATAATCGAGTCAACATCAGTCTGGGGATGCCAATGGGAAAAAGTGTGACAGTGCAAGGTTATAAAAATTGATCAGCACAAGTGAAGAGCTCAGCAGCTGAGTTGGGCAGCTCGTTCCACCAGCTAGGAGCTTCACATGATAAGAGTCTGGACTGAGATTTCATGCCAAGAAGAGGTGACATCACCAGACCTGAGTGTGTGAGGAGGAGCAGAGGACCTCATGAGTGATTCCACATACATACAGTTGGTGCTGAAGCATCAAGGACTGGGAGTTAACTTGTTCTTCCAGTTGAGTGACCTGAGAAGAGGAGTGACCCCTGTTTTATCATCTGCCGTGGTTAAGTAGCATGTAGTGATTTTCATTTCAGTACACGGGGTATCCTTGTGTGTGACAAATAAAACTCTTGAATGTTGATCCCACTGCAAGTAAATAGTTACAGTAGTCCAAGTGTGACCCAAAGTGGAGTGAATATGCATGAATGAGAGACAAGTGCAGTGTGGTCAGTGAAGGACAGCTGTTCATCGATCACCACCCCAAACTAACATACTGGCTTGGCGGGTGTTAGTCATAATAGAATTGGGGTGTTGACTGGACAGAATGGGTGATATAACAAGGAACTCTTCCTTTGCCAGGTTGAGACAGCAGTGAGACCTGCTGAGATTCTACATGACACTGTGTGGTCATCAAACGTACAGCTGTGTGTGCATTGGTGTGGAGCTGATATGAGAATCCATGGGAGTGGATAATAAGGCCTCACGCGGTGGTGGACAGAGAGAACAGGGGAGGACCGTGCACAACTCTTTGAGGCATCCCCATGTGTGCCAGATGCATCAGTGGTATGGTAGGAGATACCTGAGATGTAGGACTCAAACCATCTGACAGCACTCGGAGTGATGCTGAGGTCAGACAGGGTTGTGAGGAGGATCTGATGGTTAACTGTGCTCACTCCTGCTTGATGCTTGAAGTGAACATTTTTTCTGTGCAGATCTTCAAATGTTCTGTCTGCTTAATTAAAATGGATATACTGGATTGGTATCAATTCCTTTTATATATTGTGCCCAGTTGGTAGCGCTAGCGAGCCTCCAAACCCCAGACACAGATGAGCCAACACAACTTTGGGTTCAAATACGCCAATATTTCATCCCAACAGCTCTTCCAATGCATGGAAATAGGCAAAGAGTGAATACAGCCAATAGCCATAATCATAGACAATGTTCCCTTCTCTCCTGTCCTCATACTGATTATCGCCTGCTACCTCCCGACTCTGACTCCACGAGCTATGGCAGTGGGCTCCCTTTAATGTGGACCCGGGAGCACTCATGGTGATGTGATATGGCCAGTTGGAAACACTTCTGGGTCATAAGGTCAGGTAGGTCCTCACCCAGAAGCACCGTCTATTGTCCCCCATGTGATCCTAACAAGGCTGCACTTCTGCACTCCAACTCCCATGCAGCCCCACGAGTGTCAAGACCGGGACTCCATATAAGACACACTGCCACCTAGTATAGTGGGGGATGAACTGTACCTGCCATCCTCTCTTGCTGGTTCCTGTAGCCTTCGGACATTTCAATCAGGACGGGAATCATAAGGTCTCCTAGCCGGGTATTGCTCATATTTAGTCCATCCTTCTGTTATGTCATCCTGACCAGGTAAGGAATTCACCACCGTCCAGGGTGGGATGCCCGGGTGGGATGCCCGCCCATCCTGTAGAGCATGCTTCAGCGGGAGAAATAATCTGATGTTCACACCCACTGGGCTTGTGACGCTACGGCGATCACACCTGTAATTCCCACAGTTATCCTATATGTACTGTATATGGTGTTATAGACGCCCAAGGACGTTGCTCCGCCGGGATGCCGGAAGAAGCAGGGGACCGGAAATGGGACAATATTTTCTCTGGAGCGCAGGTGGGCGGCCTCCCCAGAATGCATGGGGGTCACGGAGCTGCAAAGTTCAACCCTCTGCGAAGACGAAGTCACTGCCAGGGGGCGCCCGGACATGTTTGGAACCCTGGATGGAAGCACTTCTGCCACACCAGGAAGTGACGTCAGACGGAGCACCTGGAGCCCATCCGGGTTATTATAAAAGGGGCCGCCTCCCTCTAGAATCTGAGCCAGAGTTGGGAGGAAGGAGACGAAGCTTGTGAGGAGGGACGTGAAGGTCGTAGAGAAGAGAAAGAAGAAATAGAAGAGACTGAGACTGAGAAAGAGACTGAGACTGAGACTGTTAATATTGTGGTGCTGTGAAGTGAATAAACGTGTGCATTTTGGACATTCTGGTGTCTGTCTGTCTGTGCCCGGGAGCATGCTTTTCACAATGGTTATATGTTGGAACCTCTGAATTCTGGTAATAATCTTCATGTGCATCTTATAATATCTCCTACTTTTTACACGGACTAATCCTCCAGTGGCATCAGTCTATGCTTCGACTGGATTCTTGCTGTGTTGCTATCTCTGCTTATTTGTGCCACCTAACCCTGCCTGTTCCACCTTCTCCACTGTGATGTGCTGCTTAAGTGTGTTCTACCATAGTCAGATAAGTATTGGCTTTCTGATATGCTGAAATACCATCCTGATGAACTCCTTTATATTAAACAGTCTGAGCAAGTGGTCACACTGAAATGTCCTAACAGACACTGGCATTGTGTGGTCCTGAAATATTTACATCGGGGGTCAGGGCTGCAAATGGAAAGTTCACTGCAGCATTTCTTGAGGAATACACCGTCCTATTCATGGCTTTGGAAATAAGAGTGTCAGTGTGCCAAATTTGCAATTTGCTAAAATAAACTCTGCTTATGGATCTGTGCACAATGAACACTCATTAGCTAATATTGCATCGTTTAACTTAAGATCACTTATTGACAAAGCACTGGAGCTTTCAGAATTCATTTGCAGACTCCAAACTTGATATACTATGCCTAACAGAAACTTTGCAAAAACCAAATGAATTTACATTTTTAACTGAGGCGACACCATCCGGATACGTTTACTTCACAGAGGCTCACAGCTCAAGACAAGGCGGAGGAGTCGCAGTAATTGTTAGATCTCAGCAAAACATCAAAAAAATCCCAACTGACTGTCCATTGTCCTTCAAGTGTCTGGCTCTTAAACTGATAGCGAAATCAGGTCCTGTCTTACTTGTTGTTCTCCAACATACAAGTTGTCTTTCTTATCTGATCTGATTGAACGATTAACCCACTGAAGTTCCCTTTCCCAGAGAGTCATTCTTCTTGGAGATTTCAACATCCTACATGTAAACTGAGAAGTAAATTCCTGTCCTTACTGGAGTGTTTTGACTTTGGTGCAACGTGTTGATTTTCATACCCACTCTGGTGGTCCCATATTAGACCTGATCTACACATCTGGCTTATCTGTCGACAACACTTACTGTATAGCGGTGATTTGGGCCTCTCTGACCATAAAGAAGTATTCTTCACTGTCTCATTCCCTCTCCCTCCTCTTACAGAAAATGTCCAATTTCTTTCAGTAACCTCTCTGTCCTTCAGTCCTTGCTGGATCCATTTCTGATCTTTTTCTGTCTTTCCCTCTTCCATCAACACTAGATAGTCTTGTTGACTCCTGTAACTCTGCCTTTCATTCAGCACTTGATAAAGCAGCTCCTTTTAAACGTAAGGAGGATTTCTTTTAAGCGTGCAGCTCCATGGTATAACTCAGAATTACAGTCTATAAAAGCAGCTGGCTGACACTTTGAGAGAATGTCACGTAAGACTGGCCTCACTGTGCATGTCCAAGCTTTCTCTGACCATCGAAGGTCTCACAGAGATGCACTAACTACAGTCAAGAACACCCATTATGGCAGAATAATAGAAAGTGGCCATGATAGCCCACAGGTTTTCTTCTTTGTTGTTAATAAACTACTTCAACCTGCATCTGGCCCAATGATCTCTCTACTGACGTCTGTGAAAAATTCCTCCATTTTTCTGTAATAAAATTAGAAATCTAAATAATTCAACTGACAAAAATCCGTCATCCATCTTTATCTTTCCCTGTCTTCCCACTCCATCCAGCTCTTTTTCTAAATTTTCACCAGTCACATCTGCATTTGTTAACGACCTGATTTTTAAGATGAGGCTGACTAATTGTGCATTGGACCCCCCTGTCCCCCCACTTCTTAAATCCTGCCTTCATGTCATAATCCCGACTGTTCCTACAATAATAAATGCATCCCTTCACACTGGCATTGTGCCAACCATTTTTAAAATCTCTTCAGTGACCCCAGTGCTAATAAAAGTCTGGTGTTGATGCTGACAGTCTTAACAATTTTTGCCGTGTTTCTCACATACCTATTCTCTCAAAAGTTCTTGAGCGTGTTGTAGCCTCCCAACTCACCGATTACTTAACCGCTAATAATTTGATGGAGCCCTTCCAGTCTGGCTTCAGGACACAACACACCTGTGAAACTGCCCTGCTTCAGGTAACCAATGATTTGCTTACAGCAGCAAACTCTGAACAAACCAGCATATCAATTCTGTTAGACCGCAGAGCGGCATTTGACACTCGGGTCAGACATGACCTTCTCCTGTCCATAACGGAGAACACACTGTGTATCTCTGGCTCTGCACTCCAGTGGTTGAAGTCGTATCTGACTGATGGGCCACAGCAGGTCCAGCTCAGCGCCAGTCACACAAGGAGCTCCTCGGGGCCCAGTCCTCGGCCCTCTGCTCTTCTGTATGAATATGCTTCTCCTTGGCCATGTCATTCATAGCTTTGGACTGGGTTATCATTTTTATTCAGATGATACTCAGCTCTATTCCAATGTTAAAGGTGAAACTTCATCAGAGCTTTCTCAGCTCATAACTTGCCTCAGTGAAACTAAAACTCTTTAACATTAAACTGCAACAAAACTGAACTCCCGTAAGTTGGCACTAAAGCACAGCCTAAGAAAACAAGTTCCTTCTCAGTCACTCTTGATGGTGATCTCATCAGACCTTCTTCTGATGCAAGGAATCTTGGTGTCATTTTTGATTTTCTTATTCCGCCCTCATGAACCACATTAAGAAACCTTCTTACTTTCACCTTTGTCCCATATATATCGTGTTCGCTCATTCTCCTCCATTTCTAATGTAGAGAAACTTCTTCCTGCTGTTTTTACATCCCGCATAGATTATTGTGACTGGCAGGTGTCACTTCTAATCTTCTATTCCAGCCCTAGTTGAGTCAAAACTCTGCTGCAAGAGTCCTTACACAATCCAGCAACAGCGAGCACATCACACCAATCCTGCTTCTCATTCGCTGGTGTGGTAGAAATCAAACATATTAATTAAAGAACGAAATGTATCCTCTAATTGGACATGTCTGAGAAAACCTTCTGAGTCAATAATCAGGCAGGAGAAAAGCTGTTCCTTACATCATTTACTAGTCCTCGTCAAATGCCTTAGAGGGAGCATCCTTCACAGCAGCCTGGCACAGAATGATCACAATGGTGAGAGAAATAAGGGCAGAGCAAATGAATTTGTGTAACAGTGCTGAATTAATGCTTACATGTCATACTGTGATTACTTTAAAGACACGAGGTGCTTTAGCTTTGAGCACAACCAGCCTAAAATAAAAGTCTTTCTCTATTATATCGTTGCTCTTCAATATCGCTTGAATTCACCTCTTATTCTGTTATGAAAACTGTCTACATCCCAACTGGTAAGTCTTACTAGGCGCATGAAAGAACCTGATGTCAGCCGGTTTCTTGAACCTTCTGTTTGTTACGTGACCCTTCCAGCAGTCTCTTCATGACATTTCTAAATCCAATGCTTATATTTTGGAATGTGCACTGCAACCCAAAATACCAAACTGCTGTTATCTCTAAATTATTCTCTCACATTGGCTCCTTGTGTCTTACAGGACTGAATATAAAATTCTGTTAATGACATCCAAAGCTTTAAATGGCCTTGCACCGGACTACATGAGTGACCTTCTCCATCACTAGGCTGCTGTTCACAGGTCCTCTGATTCTGACCGTCTTCTTGTGCCTCACAGTATCCTGCACTCTATGGGTGAAGGGGCCTTCAGCTCTATATAGCTCTTGACAGCCCCCCAGCCTTGACTCTCTAAGAAGACAAGGAAAAACAAAACCCTTGTAGGGAAAACATGGATTAAACCTTGGGAAAGGCAACTCAAAGAGAGACCCCTTCACAGGTAGGTAAGTTGGGTGTGCAGTGGGTGTCAAAAAGAAGGGGGTCAATACAATACAATACACAGAACAGAACAAATCCTCAGTACAGTATAAAAAGAAAAATTGTACAAGTACGGAGCAGAATTTAACAGAAGATGATATCTCATAATATGATTTGGATTTGTTTAGAGTCCTGGAGACCTCATCCATCAAGCTGCCAACCCCATTTGGCCATTCCACGGCTGAAACAGCGCTGGGCCTGCCAGTCCAATGAAAGGACCCCTCTACCCCACGACTCCTGTGATCCTCCATCAGAGATGACTTTACCTCAGGCAGGCAAAACAACTTGGCAGGGGGGCCGTGGCACCAAGTGCCACATTTGAGTACCGAGAAGAGAAAGAGAATAGGTGAGGGTTAGTAACAAATTCTAATGGTCATGTTACATATGTTTTAGTGTCAAACTCCAATTCCCATGGAGCCCTGCAGGAGACCGAGGCACCGCTGCAAGCCAGAGGGGCTGCCACCCAGCGCTCCGGGGGAGGTACTGCTCTGTCCAGGCTTCATCCCCTGGTCCTTCCCTCATGGAGGCGTCCGCCACAACCCTCAGTTGGCATGAAAATACTGTGCGCGTGACGAGTTGCTGCACGTAAGAGTCCTTTGACATAAAGGACAACTAAACGTGCGTGGGGCTGTTTCAGTCCGGCTGTCTTACGAAGTGAAGTCATTCTAAGGCGAATGCTTCACCTTTGGCCAGCAAACGTCGAGTAATCAAGCAGGGTGTTGTGGGGTGAACTCACCTGATTTCACCTGATTTTGTATTTCTGCTGACAGGTGGTCTGTTTTCTCTTTCAAAGTCCAGTCCCATTAAACTCCAGCTCACACTAACTGGGCCTTTCATCTCCCAATTGTGTTCTACTGTCTCATTTATCCGGCTTTGTCCGTTTTTATACTTAGACTGTGGTTCGTTATTATAATGCTAATACAGTTCACATCTAAAGGTGAACTCACCTCAGAATGATCACATCCTAACACAGCATTCATTGTAAAAAACATTAGGACTAAAATGACGTCGTTAAGAAAGACAGATTACCTTACCGGGCGCACAATCTCTTAGAATGCAGACCATCTCAGCGTAAAGAAAAGCTGCCTCTCTAGGAAATGATCCCAGTTGTTCACAAAACCACAATTTTGTCTCTTGCAGAAGCCTCTCAACCAGCTGTTCAAGGCCAGTAGTCGCTGTAGGATCCATCCGACCTTCTAGCCAAGGGGCAAAGGACCTGAAATGCTGATTCCCTCAGCCGGGGTCCTCTCCGTTGTGGCTTGAATTAGTGCTGTGATGTCCTACTTTAGAATCTCTGGCTGTCGATATCGAATGTCGTTTACACCTCCATGCAGTACGATGGTCCCAACAGCCATGTCCTTGTGCTTCTCGATGACTGTCGGGACTTTGCTTATAATATCTCGTACTTGAGCACCGGGAGAATTAAAAACTAAAGTTTTATATTTAGGACAAGACCTACTGAGGTGTTGTACACTTGAAACCCCAATAAGAAGAACATCACCATAGACATTCGGCACAGTGGGGGAGCTGGAGAGGGTCATAGCGGTTCTGGACGGCAACACTTGGCTGAGACCACGGAGATGATCTAGCCTGGAGCCTCCGCCTGTGTTACTGAAACAGCCAGATTCCATCGTCGTTGTTGTCTCGAGTAGGAGCAAAGGGTAAAACACACTTGGCACAGCGGGTGAGCTCCATGGTTTGGAGTTGATGATGCCGAGTCGAGTCGCATTGATCTCAGAAGATGAGGAGGTCTTTTGAAACAGGCAAGCTTTATGATCGCTGAGGAGTGTCTGTCTAGCAAAGGGTTGCTGAATCTAACTATCAAAGTCCTCGAGTTGTTCGATAACACACTACAGTTCCAAGTCGGCCATCTTCTACTTCTGCTTCACGTTCTGAAGAAGAGAGAGAGAGAAATAGACCAATATGAAAGGCCAGGTCAGGTCAGGTCAGGCTGGGGGGCACACACTGCCACACAGCGAAACAGCTCGGGATTCTGGTTGGCAACCCCGCAGCAGACACGTGGTCCAGTCCCACAGTCCAGAAACAACACAGCCAGGTGCTACATGGGTGTTTGCTTGGTTTGGTCAAGCTGGTCTGGTCCTCAGCAATGCGGATCACCCTCAGGGTATCTCGCCACACGGCCGTAGTGCCGTAACCGACACTCCTTCACAATGCAGGTAATGCGCCTCATTCAGAACTTCACGAGCGACTCAAAGTCAAACCAGCGGTACCCAAGGATTCTCTGAAGAGACACAGCACTCAAGGAGTCCAGTCTTCATCTCAGGTCACTGGATAGCGTCCATGTCTCGCAACCGGGACTCTAAAGACTTGGACCTTCGTCCTTTGGCAGAGCTATCGGGAGCACCACATGCCCCTATCCAGTGACCTCATGACCCCCCGTGCTGTCCCGATCCATCTACTGACTTCATAGCAAGAGTCACATGAATGTCAACGCCAAGGCAAGTAAACCTCTCGATGCGCTTGACACTCTCTATCACCAAGTCTCAAGGTGTGCCACAGGGCAGCTCGATCATCTGAGTCGAACGCTTGATGAAAATCATCAAAGACTGCAAAGAAACTCTGTCCATATGAGAAACCTCAGTGCCAGGATGCGTTCCTCAGAGGACTTCTTAGGCGTAAAACCTGACCGCTCCGGTCGCCGGGAGGTGACCAGCAGATCCTATTGAGGACGACCCTAGCAAGGACGGCCCTGACAGCAGTGTTCTCCACCTGTAGCTGCCACAATCCAGGCGATCAGCCTTCCCTTACCAGACAGGGAGGACAAGTCCTGTTTGCCAGTCAGTTGGGATGACGCCCGTCTCCCAGCTGGAAGCAAAGATTGCTGGCAATGCCAGGAGGCAGAAAAGTAAATAATGAAGAAATAAAGAAGAGATATTCAATAAGAGAGATGAGATTTTGTATCATAGTCAGGCTTTTGTGGAATCAATAAGCGTTGAGATACTTAACACATCCAAACTGAAAGGCACTATATGTAACGACTAAAAGAAAGAAAACCAATTACATTCAATAAATACTCTATTACAGTGCCCAGGATGAAAGGCGCTACATAAAAAAGTGAAAAATGACAACACGTGATACAGAAGTGAAAATCTGACTTCAGAATCAATGAAAACTGCAATGTGTGTAAAGGTATTTACAATAATTTCCCATGTAATCAGCGCTAGACGGAAAGTAAAAGAATAAAAACGGTGTTTATGAAATGCTCATATCTGTACTCAGTATGTACACACATGCTGAGGCACATAGGCACTGTATTAAAGACTGAGGAATGAAGTGAACGTGTTAGAAAGGCTTTAAATGAATACCCTTTCTGAAAGACACCAGAGGCAGCATATGAATAAAATGATGTGTGTAACGTCTTGTACAGTAGAGGCCCGTGTGAAAGTCACTGTAACAAATAAGAAGAAGTAAAGGACAGATGGACAATAAGAGCAATGACATTTGCTATCGTAGTCACCCTCTTGTGGAATCAATGATTATTGCAACATGTGACGAATGCTTTGAAAATAAATTCCCGTGTGATAGTCGCTAGACGTAAAAGAGAAAGCAAACGACTTGTATGAATTGCTCAGTAATAATGAAAGAGTGGGGAAGAAATAGATGGCATGGTTAAGTAACAGAAGTGAAAATTATATATCACAGTATATTCCCCTTCACAAATTATTACAAAACTGCAACATGTCACATGGTTTAAAAACAGTCCCAGCTGAAAGGTGCTATATGTAAAGAATGAAAGAAAGAAATGACATTGAAGAAATGTCCTGCAATGCCCAATATGAAAGGCACTATATGACAGCATGAGCAAAACTGAGATACATGGTCAATAACAGAGGTGAAAAGTTGATATCGTAGGCGTCCTCTTGTGCATCGCAACATGTGACATACGCTTGGAAAAAGAGTCCAAACTGAAAGGCTCTGTATGCAGCGAATAACAGAAAGAACATGTACTGAAAATCAAGAAAGAAAAGGACACAAATGACATTGAATAAAAACTCCATTACGGTGTCTGGAATAAAAGGCGCTACATGAGAAGTGATACGCGGAAACAAACCTTCAAGGACAGAAGTGAAACTCTCACAACATGACTGCCCTCTGGTGGAATTCGTGACAACTGCACTATGTCACAAAATGATTTAAATGAATGTCCCTTCTAAGAAGCGCCAGATAAAATGTAAAAATAAAATTATGTTTATGAAATGCTTCATATCTGTACTCAGTATGTAAGGCGCTATATGAAAGACTGCAGACGTTTAGTAACGACTCTGTAATAGAGCCCAGTATAAGAAAGAATGAAGAAAAAGAAGAGATGGAAAAATAACACAATGGACCATCTGACATCGTGGAGTCAATAAACACTGCAATATTTAGCATAAGGCTGGAAATATGAAATAAATACAAGAAAGGACACAAATGACACTCCAAAAGTACTCCATTACATGGCTGAGCAAAGAGAACAAATGATTAAGAGCAAAAGTGAACAGAGTCCAAAGTGAAAGGCACTATATGCAACAAATAAAAGAAAGAATTCTAATTCAATGAGTACTCCATTGCAGTGCCCAGAAGGAAAGGCGCTATATGAAAAAGGAACAATGAGAACAAAAGGTACAGAAGTGAGAATCTGACATCATAGGCGCCCTCTTGTGGAATCAATGAAAACTGCAAATGTGAAAAATGATTTAAGACAATTTCCCATCTAATGGGCACTAGGGGAAAAGAGAAAAGAAACGCCATTAATGAAATGCTCCATATTGGTACCCAGTATGAAAGACTGAAGAATGAAGAGATCGATTGTTCAAAAGGAGAAGTAAAAAGGCATGCAAAGTAAGAGGAAAACGCCGGATATTATTTGTTCCATGTCAGATTCCCTATATGAAATAAAAATATAAGAAATAAGGCAGAAAATAAAGAATTGACGGGAAATGAGAGGGAGGACATTAGCCATCACAGGCGCCCTCTTGTGGATTCATTGAAAACGGCAATCAGTGAGAAATTGTAATGAAAGCATGTCCTGTCTGAAAGACACTAGACACAAAGAAAGAAAGAAAGAAAGAAAGAAAGAAAGAAAGAAAGAAAGAAAGAAAGAAAGAAAGAAAGAAAGAAATGACATTTAATAAGTGCTGAATAATAATAGTGCCCAGTCTGAATGGCGTTATATGAAAGAATGAAGAAAAAGAGAAGAGACGGTAAACTGCAGGAGTAAAAATCTGCCATCTTGTGGGATCAATGAAAACGTCCGATATGTTCAGAAATGGTTTAAAATAATGTTGCACACAAAGGCTCTTATATATTAAAAGTATGGGGCTGGTCATGCAGAAAAGGCAACGTGGATGGTCAAACTGTATAAGATTCCTTCTGTCTTAATCTGTGAAGAGCTTACAAATTCGTGTGTAGATGCAAATAATCAAGCCATCAATGCCTATAATAAGAAATTGGGTTGAAAGTGAAAGTTTTTGTTTTGTTTTTGTCTGAAAAAGGAAAAGATGTCAATCTTTCACGTTCCTTTTTGTAAATGGGGTTTCTGTCTTCCTATATTCAAACCACAAAACTCAATCCAATCCAGAAGACCTACAAATAGAAGAATATTTTGGTGAAACAATCCATCAAATTCAGCAGCACAGCCCAGAGATTCGCAGGCCTACAAGACGAGAGAGCTCTACTTAAAATGGCTCTTTGTACCAAATTAAACAGCAAACAGAACGGTTCTGCAGCATCTTTGGATACATTTTTGGAAGATTGAAAAAGAAGTGGAGAAAACTCCTCGTTCACAAAACATCATGTTTCCAGTTTGAAGTAATAGTGTGGAATAATAAAAATTTGAATCAATATATTAAATAATAGTTGAACAAAGAATCTTGGGCTGAGGGTCTTTTGACCTAGTCCAAAGGAGGGGAAGAAGATTTTGTGACTACGCCCTCTGAGCGGCTCTTGCCATATTTCGTAAATTGAATTGAAAGTGTAACATGTAATTAAGATCTGGACGATGTTCTGTCTCTGAATTACCCGTGTCTTACTTACATGTCTGCACAAAGTATTTCTCTTTTACAGTTTCAGTCCCGCACACTCACACGTACCAATCAGACACATTTGGGGAGTACTAAAGTTCTGTCCAGAATATAATGTTGTCCTGTATTAAAGACATGAGGCATGCCGTTTGTTTTGCATTCTTCCATTTGGTGATTCGTCCATTAATCCGCCTCACATCAGAAGTGAGCCGGAGGTGGAGAAGAGCAGCCCAGACAGAACGTGTGCTCCAGCTCTTCAGCTTCTCAGTAGTTTTCAATGGCCGAACCCTGGTGTTCAATTGGCTCTTGCCGCCCCCACACATGCAGGTGTCCCCTTTTTCTTTTTCGTTTATTCGTTCTGTGGTTGATCACCTTAACTCCAGCTGCTCGGGTGATTTTTGGCACCTGACCCCACTATGCGTGTGCTTTTACCGCATAACAAGCCGAGTGACCCTAACAAGGTTTGAGGGGTTTTCTCATTGCAGATTGATACGAATGCTATCACCGTCATGACTGATGAACAGCTCAGAGCATCCAGTATATCGCTTTTTGACAATAAAAACTGCTGTAGGTGCCATTGGGGTGGAATCACTGAACCTGCAAAGATTAAAGGCAGGGGTTGTAAAGGGGAGAAGAGAGCACCGGTACTCGGCCTGTATCAAAACGATAATTTCACTTTGGAAATAAGAATGCATGTCCAGAAATCTGGAGTCTGGAAGTAGGCTGCTTACATTTTCAGGTCGGAGAGCATCGACACAAAATGGAGGAGGAACAAGACACCTACCTGCCAAGGAGAACACAACCATTGAAGGAGCTGCTTTTCCCCAGTGGCATTTCTTCAGAGGCCGTCAGATGAGTCTGTTTTTGAAATACGTGACTTTACTCAAAATCTTGTATTGCCAGAAATCAGCTTTATGAACAAAGTAAGCTACGCATGTGGCATCTGTACCCTTGTTCAGGTTGAATAACTGACAATCAGCGGCCATCTCCTGTCATTTCTTCACACTCTGATGAGTCCACACAGATGACGCTGAGAAAGGCAGGCAGGAGGCTCTGCTGTATGTGCTACGTGTTGATCACAAGCTTTTGGCACACATTGTCTCGCACGTTTTGTGGAAAAGAACGGGATACTTCTACAGTGCGTATTTTGAAAGGGTCCTTTCACCCTCCTAGATACTCACCATCTTAAAAGGCCTGTGCGATCAAAAGCAAATCCAATTCAAGGGACGAGAGCTGTGCCTGATGATCGAGATCACGTAAGCATATCTTCACAAGCCGAGAGCAGAGAGAGCCGTGTGTTGTATGTTTTCAGTGGCCCCTCTTCCTCTTTACGCAGCTCCTGGGCTTTCAGTAAAATTAGATAGGATCGCTTAGCTTTACGCCCAATAACACGCACACTATGCTGTCTAGGCTTTGTTCGGTAGCTTCATGTTGTGGAAGTACGCACATTGCATTCGAGAAGGTCATTTGTCTCCCTACTGTACAAAGAAAATCAGGACAGAAGATCAAGTGGACAAGTAGTAAGGTGCGTGAAAACTCGCTAGACAAGCCAGAATATCTGCAGATCGAGAGCATGACGGACCTCCACATGAGCAGCTCAGCAGGGCAGGCTGTTGACAGAATTGCTTTTTGTTAACACTTTCCTCTTGCAGTGGAATCAGAGCAGGGAGAACACCATCTTCATTTGTAGGACTGTGTGCAACCCAAGGCCTTTGCTCTAATTGGAGATGAGAGGTTCTAGGTTTCCATGATAAAAGAATTAAGTGTCTTTTACAGTACAGTTTTTACCCGTGGATATATTGCAGACATACACACCACACAAAATGTTCTGATTTTGTTCATTTCAGGTCGCTACTCCAAGGTTTGGCAGAGCAGAACTTTAGACATTTTGGGACAGGACCGTATGTTAGATTACGTGGTGCATAAAGTCATTCACTGATTCAGTTTCCCGTTTGATTGGAGTATCGACGGCACTTTCTTTTACTCATTTAGAAGGTCTGTCAGCTGAAAGGGAAAAGTCAAATGTTACTTATTACCTGATGTCCCGTTATAGCACAATCCAGCCTCGCAGAGAGATGTAAAATAGTTCTGCACACGACCGCTAACGTCACTTCTGGGATGAAACCACACAAGCAAGTCAATCGACTCATCTACAGTGTTTCAGAACGTACAGTCCGTGTCTACTGGATCACAAACACAACTCGATAAAGGTTTACACACACTGACCTGGGTGTGTTTTTGGATTTTACACAAAGGCCTGCTGTTACACTGCTGTCTCTTTGTCTTCTAAAGAAATATATTATTACAAGTGGAACAGCAGCGCTGTAAGTTACGACGTTTGATATATTCATCTATTTAATACAGTAACTCAACGTGCTTGAAGAGCTGTGTTTTGTGGTGAAGCTTTTCCTTTAGGGCGTTACACATTTCTCTGAATGCGAGAAACATTATTAAAACAATCATTTATTACTGGAAGATTGCAAACCCAAATGTTTACACGTCGATGTAACACTGTTGTGTGTTTGGGACGGTGTTCAGACTGAAGTGTGTGTTTCACCTGAATGCAAATCCTTCTACCATTTCTTCATTGCATACTGTATATAAATCGAACGCTCGGTAGGCGCTGTTTGGGAAAGCCAGCTGCAATTCCACCAGAGCTCACAAACGTCAAGGTCACATGGTGCTGGTGATCGACATATACAGGCACTTTTACACAGCTCAAGATCGGCTTTGTCTTTGGGAGACAAAAACTTCTCAGGTCCACGTAACTGCGGAATCAAGTACGTGGGAGTTGGGCGACCGCTGGGAACGTCGCCATTTTTGGAAGGTCTAATGATATGTGAATTCCACACTTGCAGCGCCTCATCAACTTCATCCTATGCAATAAATAGAAAAGTGAACCAGTGAGCTGAGAAAGTGACAGAAATATAAAAACAGAATTTATTTACTAGAACGTCTTACTGTTTTTACCAGGGGTGTCCAACGCAGTGGCTGCAGGTTTTCATTCGAACCCTCTTCTTCATTCGTGGCCAGTCTTTGCTGCTAATTCACTTCTTTTGCCTTCAGTTTATTGACTTGAACCTGCCCCCCCGAATTGCGTCTTTGTTCCTTAATAATGAGCAGGACACACGACCAGCTAACTTGTGTCCATCGCACAATGTCTGAAAATAAGGAAAGGGGGAGGCTGATCTGCTCAGGTCACCAAAACATTTGGACGGTGCTCTTTGAAAAAAGCAAATCCACAGTTTTGGAAATGTCTGCTGTGTCCTTCAGGCCAGGGAGCAAAGCGATGAAGACTTCCGTTGAGTCCCTCCTTAGGGGTCCCGCCAACTTTCTGTGCATCGATTGGCCCTGCTGGCTCCTTCCAAGTAGCTGTCTACAGCGTTGACTCCATTGTGTCACACATTTCCAGTCGCTCTGTCTCCTCTGGCTGTTCTGGGACAACCTGCAAGTCTTTCTACAGCTTCCACATCGTAGCTTCCCACAGTTTTCAGATGACTGCTTGTGGTAAATGCATTTGACCGAAAAACATTTCTGGAAAACCCATCAATACACCAAATGGCTTCAGTTTGTCATATGAATCCATCCATCCATTATCCAACCCGCTGAATCTGAGCACAGGGTCACGGGGGTCTGCTGGAGCCAATCCCAGCCAACACAGGGCACAAGGCAGGAACCAATCCTGGGCAGGGTGCCAACCCACCGTAGGTCATATGAATCAAAATGCCAAATGTACTTTGGTCCTTTTGCACAACAGTTACGCCGATGGAGTCTCCTGGCTTTCCTACGATGAACTCCTCTTCTTCAGACAGAAAGCAAAAATGAAATGATGTTTGCCAAATGCGTCGTATCTCTACTCAGTACATAAGGCAATATGTGAAGGACTGAAGAATAGAGAGATGAAACGACAAGCAACAGAAGTGAAAGTCTGACATCTTAGGAGTGCTCTTGAACAATCATTACAAACTGTTAGACCATGTTGGAAATGTTTGAAAATATCGATCCCTTCTGAAAGTCACCAGGTGCAATGTAAGAAGATAGTGACGTTTAGTAACTGTAATAATGCCCACTGTGAAAGGCGCTCTAAGAAAGAATGAAGTAAATAGAAGAGAGCGTAAATAACAGAGGTGAAAATTGACATCATCGGCGCCCTCTTGTGGAGTCAGTGAACATTGCAATATGAAAGGTAAGAGTCCAAACTGAAAGGCGCTATATGCAACCAATAAAAGAAAGAACACACATGAAATTCAATGAGTACTCCATTGCAGTGCCCAGAAGGAAAGGCGCTATATGAAAAAAGGAACAATGAGAACAAAGGATACAGAAGTGAGAATCTGACATCATAGGCGCCCTCTTGTGGAGTCAATGAAAATTGCAATCTGTGAAAAATGATTTCAAATAATTTCCCATGTAATGGGCACTAGATGAAGAGAAAAAATGAGACGATGACATTAATGAAATGTTCTGTGTTGGCACCTAGTATATAAGGCACCTAGTAAAAGATTAAAGAATAAAGAGATCAAATGGGAAGAAAGAGAAGTGAAAATCTGACAACTTGAAGAATCATTACAAATTACAACATGATAGAAATGTTTTAGAATAATATCCCTTTTGAAAGACACTAGATGCAATGTAAGTGTACTATAACAGAGGTCCATATGAAAGGCGCTATAAGAAATGAGGCAGAAATAAAGAACAGATGGTTAATAACAGGAATGACATTTTCCTGTACAGACACCCTCTTGTGGAATCAATACAAATTGCAATCTATGAGAAATGGTATAAAATAATGTCTTATCTGAAAGACACCAGATCAACATAACATCACACGTAGGTCAATGTAAAACACTTATTTACGACAAATGTCACTCTGCCTTCTCTTCCATTAGCCGACACGCTATGTAACTTCACATACTTATGACCTGCTCTTTACAAACCTGTTTGTCTCATCACTCATAAACTGAAAGCCAAGTGGACGTAGTCGAGTGGCTGCTAATCCGTAGCGCCCGCTAGCGCGCTCTCTTGCCTGATGTACTTCACTAGCTAGCCTGCCTCCCATGGCTCTCTCTTCCCGTGTAGTCCTCCCAGGGCAAACACTGCTGTAGGCGCGTCAGCTGCACGATCAGCTGGGCACCGATCTGCTGGTGCAGGCACCTGACTTTCATTTATGATCTCCAGATCACTGGCATCAGAATCCTAGTTTGATAAGTCAGAGTCCGATGCTTTGAGCTTGAGCTTTGCTCTCTCTTGTCCAATGTCGATGCCATTCTAGGCGCAGTTTACGCTACACACACACACTCGGGGATTAGACGTCAAGACAACAAGTCTAACGGTCCTCCTAGTGAAGAGAGTCTACCCATAACGTCACAGCAAGTTTGGTCGACGTTTACAGCTGACTGTCGCCCTTTATCCCACATGTTGATAAGTGAGAAATGGTTAAGCAACAGTCCAAACTGAATGGTGCTTTATGTAAAGAGGAAAAGAAAGAAATGACATTCAAGTAATAGTCCATAACAATGCCCAGTATGAAAGGCACTATATAATAAAATGAGTGAAACCGAGAATAAATGCTAAATAACTGAGGTGAAAATTGATATCATAGGCAATGAAAGCTGCAATACTTGACAATTTATTTACAATTGTTTCCCACATGATAGTCGCTTGGTGTAAGGACAAAAGAAAATGAGGTTCATGAAATGCTCAGCAATTGTGGCCAGTATGCAAGGCGCTATATGATAGATTGAAAAAAAAGGAGATGAGATGAGGCAGCACGGTGGCGCAGTGGGTAGCGCTGCTGCCTCACAGTTGGGGGACCTGGGTTCACTTCCCGGGTCCTCCCTGCGTGGAGTTTGCATGTTCTCCCCGTGTCTGCGTGGGTTTCCTCCAGGTGCTCCGGTTTCCTCCCACAGTCCAAAGACATGTAGTTTAGGTGGATTGGCTATTCTAAATTGGCCCTAGTGTGTGTTTGTGTGTGTCCTGTGGTGGGTTGGCACCCTGCCCAGGATTGGTTCTTGCCTTGTGCCCTGTGTTGACTGGGATTGGCTCCAGCAGACCCCCGTGACCCTGTGTTCGGATTCAGCGGGTTGGAAAATGGATGGATGGATGGAGATCAGATGGTTAGTAACGGAAGTAAAAAAAATCCTCACAGGAGTACCCCTGAGGAATTAATACAAATTACAATATTTATGAGAATTTGTTCAAAAAAAATGTCGAATCTGAAGGATGAGTGTCATGGAGGACAGCATTATGGGAGCAGCACACTCTCAATCAAGTCACATCACACTTGTGGTGCCAAAGCGTACGCACCTTTACATGCATGGCCTCGGAGCGTATGGGTGTGTGTTGCATTTGTGACAATACACACACGTGCACTTTTATACGGGAGGGCGGGTGAAAAAGCCCCTACTGACCCCCCTCCATTATGATATCTGGAACTAAACCCTGATATTCAGCTACAAAACACAAGCTCTTTAGTGTTAGTGCGTAACTTTCTTTGATATATCATAGAAATAGCAGGTGTGGAAAAGTACCTGCCCCCCGAGTCAACACCTGCTCTGTCCCCCAGCAGCTCTCTCAGTGTTTCTGACACCAGAGTTCTGCCGACTCGTCCTCACAGAACTGGGTGACATTCTTGAATATGTAGGCATGAAATTCTCCTAAGCCAAGCGTTATTAAGTGTCTGGCCTGAGGTCATCTCTGCAGGATCCTGGGATACACCGCTGACTTTATGGTTCCTCCAATGGCAGCAACTCGAAGGCCTGAGACCGGTAACACCAGCCTTCTTCACCAGCTTGTGCAGCCTCTTCATGATCTTACCTGTGGTACTGCCTCCCCAACGCAGGGCAGAAAAGGAGGACGGACACTGGCAACGACCACCTGATAGAACAGACAGCATTTCACTCCATGCGCTGAATGATCTGAGTCTTCAGAGGACAAAACGCCTGCTTTGCCCCTTCCTGTAGAGGACATCTGTGTTCACAGACCAGTCCAGTCTGTCATCAAGGTGGACACCTAGATATTTATAAGTCTGTATCACCTCAGATGTTAACAGGCTGAAGAGGAGCTTAGGCCTGTGGAAATCCAGAATCATCTCCTTGGTCTTCGCTGTGTTCAGAACCAGGCAGTTCTTATTGCTCCAGGCACTGAAAGCTCCAATCAGATCCCCATATCCCCCTTCCTGTCCGTTCCTTATACTGTACACGCCACCATAGCCGTGTCATCAGAGTACTTCTGAATGTGGCAAAAGTCCGACTTGTATTTAAAATCTGCCGTGTATAAAGTGAACAGGAATGGGGCCAGGACAGTCGTCCCAGTGAAACGGTTCCCCAGTTTGACAAACTGCACTGGTCCAGTCAGGTAGTTATGAATCCACCCCCGTCCACTCCAGTTTATCTTTATGAATGCTGGGCTGTTTGGAGTTGAATGCACTCGAGAAAATCAAAAATAATCCTCACATAGCACCCCAGGGATCCAATGCAACTCAGAAGCAGCCACTCCAGGGTCTTCATGATGTTAAGAGATACAGAGGAACATCAAGGGCCCTAATGGCTTGAGGTCAGCGCAGTTTGAGGGTGCAAGTCTACACGCCTAGGGTGGAACTTTTATACATGGGGGCAGAAAAAAAAACGGGGCCGTGTGTGCAATGTGGGAAAAAAAATGACGGTAGCTAAACCGTTAGGTACGTGTTGAAGCCAACGTCTTACTAAAGGTGAACGTTTATGCCATTAAGACCAGTACTCTGTGTGATTGATAAGAAACTTGAACAGAAATTCTGCATTATATACTCATACAGTGGATATGTAAATCAAATATGTTCGGCTGTATTCAGTAGACAAGTAACTCCAGTGTCCTGACTCAAGACAGTATATATAAGGACACCGCCACCGCAGGCACTGAGAAGAGTAAGACAACGCTACGAGTGTGAATGATGGTAAAGCAGAAACTGGAACTGAACAGCCACATTAGAGAGCACTGGGAAGCAGCCTCCGTTAACAGTTGTGTTCTCTGCTCACATCAGGAGCATTCAGCCTTCACTGAAGTACTCAGGAGGACGGAGCTCCCGTAGTCTTCACTACAGTTTGGGTGCCGTGGAGGTGAAGGCCCAGACTTCGACACCCACTTTACTGATCGTCAGCGTTAAGGTGACAGCACAAGTAACTGGTGGACCACGGCACACTCTCCTTCTACGTACACTCACTCATGACGTTGTTAATTTCAAATGACTTTATTGGATGCAATTCAAGGACAGTCACAAAGACATTTTTATTCCGTTGAGAACGTCTGGCCCCATTGATGGCAGTACAGTCCTAGACTGGACAGTTTGGGTCCATTTGGTCTCTTTAAGGAAGGCCATCTAAGTTAATTCTCCAGGGCGTGGGATACTCAAGGGTAACCCAACCATGATGCAAAAATGGAGCCACCACTGACGGAAAATGAAGTTGGGGTTTGACCATGAGTGACATTTGGAGCACATGAAAGCCAGTGTCAGTCTGAAGGGCATGTGGCCCCTGCTGGTCAGACTGGCATTGGTAGGTCTGAGGTGTCTCCGCCCCTCACTGTGACACACACACACACACACACACACACCTGATTGGATACTCAAACCCAATAATAATGGAGACCCCGACAGCTGCACTCATCCTGCACTCTCATCCTCAAATTCTGTCACAGAGGTGCTGCCCACCCTCCCATCCTGTAAAATAAATTTTGACCCCAAACTTCAAACACGATGAGGACCTGCACTTGTGGGGAAATCAAGTGACCAGTGGAGGGTACTGGTCAGTGGTCATCTGGCATCGGTTGGCAGATTGTTAGACTGTAGCAACAATAAAACGCTGGATAGAGCGGCTCAGTGAAGGAGGTTTTGATCCTGCGCACGAGGGTCATTGTGTGTAAGATGCTATAAAATGACAGAGAGCCAGCAGGCCAGTCCAGATACACGCCTATTCTGGGGCTGTAGGGGGTCTCATATAAAAACATCTGCCATTCGACATGATTGGCACGGTGGGGATGCTTCCAGCAGAATCTCCAGGACTTGTCATTGTTTCCAAGCCCGCAGTCTTTGTAGGTTCCTTTCCTGTTCAATCCTTTATATGCAACTCCAATATCTATGCAGGTTCCAGTGCACTCCACCTCCCAGTAAAATCGAGTCCCAATCAGAGCCTCTCTACACAGAACTTGGGAAAGCAATCTAAATCTGTCAGGATGATTAGGATACTTGGCCTTTCTCGTGGCATATGTCACCTTCTTGTCCTCTTCAGACAGATGAAGTGTTCTGTGTGCCGTGTTGATGTCCAGTGTGAGAGGACAGAAGTCTGAAAGGAGAGAAAAGAAAATGAGTGAGGACATCAGTGAGTGTGTAACGCAACTGGGGGGCGGAGCACAACACAGGCAATGAACAAGAACCAATCAGGAGCTGCGCTGACAAGACTCAAATGTGTGCTGTCGACAGTAAAGAGCTCATCTGACTGGACAGAAGCTGAGGGAATTAAAAATAAAATTCTGCAATTATCATAAACGTTTTAAGGTCACCATCGAGGTCAGAGTTCAAATGGACTGTGCACACTGACTGCTGGCTTTATTAAATGACACCTTTTAATGTCACAGGCCACCTCTTTAATTTAAAATCAATCCACTGTCACACTTCATCACAAACTCTCATTTGTCCTTTCCTCACAATAAACCTGCTGATCCTCGTTCTGCTCCTTCTCCTTCCAGTCTTTGGTTCTTGCATTTGCAGTGGGCTACTAAATGTTTAGGGGTCACCCCACAGGTCAGCTCTGCATGGAATATGAACGAAATGTTTGTAATGAATTGTCATAAAACTCGAGACTGACAGCTCTGTGATTTACTGGACAGCAAACATCGGCCATTGTGTGTCATTCAGTAGAAACGAACTTTAAAATCAAGAGAAGCAGGTTCAAAATGTCCGACTTGCCTGCCTTTCATGTTGTTGTCTATCGTCATCTTTTGTAATTTCAGTTTTAATTCCCACAGATTCTGTTCTGTCAGATCAGGACAAAGAACAGGAACATCCTCAATGAAATCCTGCTCAGAGACCGCTGGACCTTGGTCTGGGCTAAAGGACAATGACCCAAAGCACAACACAAAGACCACCCAGGAGTGGCTTACGGATAAATCTGTGAATGTTCTTGAATGGCCCAACCACAGCCCAGTCTTCAACATCTCTGGAGGGACCTGAAAACTCTCTGTATTCTGGTGGTCTCCGTCCAACCTGACAATACCTGAGAGGATGTGAGGAGAACAATGGCAGAAAATCCTCAAATCCAGGTGTGCAAATCCATCTCATCAGACCCAAGGAGACCCCACACTGTGGTCACTGCTTCAAATATGTCTGGGGTAAAGGCCCTGATTTACTTGTGTCAGAGGGATATTTCAGCTTTTATGCTTAATCAATTTGCAAAAATGTCTAAAATCCTGTTTTCACTTTGTTGTTCTGGATTTGAGTGTTGTTTGATGTGGGGAAAAAAAAAATTCAAATCATTTTATCACAAGACTGCTATATAAGAAAACATGAAAAAGTTCAAGGGTCTGAAGTCTTTTTGAAGGTGCTGTGTGTGGACACATCCAGATTTGATTGTCTTTTAAAGATAAAGGGGATAAAAAATAACAAACATCAGGCCCCATTTACATTCTGTAGTCATTTAAATAAACAAATGCAAATCTCACGTGTGGAAAAAGTAAGACCACCCCTCCATTGCTCACCACCTCAAATACCTCAAATTAGGATCAGGTGTAGATGATGAGGGGACATCACAGGAGAGGATCTCGTCTGACCCAGTCGTCGTATTTATACCTCAGACATTTACTTTGGTTTGCTCTTTGTTGTTGACTTGTGTGTCACCACGATGCTGAGATCATAAGAGCTCCCTGAGGCCTTCGCAAACACGGTTAGAGGTGGTGCTGAGTTTGGGGAGAAATTTGAACAGGTCTCCAAACAAAAGATGCTGAAAGAAGTCTATAAGATGACCAAAATTTGATCACAAGACCGCCAGGTGGCACCTGTCACTGGTGATGTCAACGTGCACAGGAATCTACCATTAGAAAGAGACTTCACACATGTCAACATGGGAGGAGTGCCAGGAAGAAACCAGAGAGAACATCGGGACGTTAAAACAATCTAGATGAGAAGAGGCCATTCAGCCCAACAAGCTCACCAGTCCTATACACTTAATTCTTCTAAAAGAACATCAACTCGAATTCTGAAAATCCCTAAAGTCTTACTGTCTACCATGCTACATGGCAGCTTATTCAAAGTGTCTATGGTTCTCTGTGTAAAGAAAAACTTGTCAACGTTTGCCCAAATTTGACCATTAAGTTCTCTACTGTGTCCCCGTGTACTTGATGAACTCATTTTAAAGTCACCGTCTCTATCCACTGGACTGATACCCTTCATAACGTTAAACACTTCAGTCAGGTCTCCTTTTAATCTTCTTTTGCTTCTTTTAATTTTTCCCCGTAATTCATCCCCTGTAGCCCCTGAATCAGCCTAGTCCATCTTCTCTGGACTATTTGTAGCACTGTGTTGTCCTTTATGTAGCCTGGAGACCCAAAGTGCACACACAACTCCAGATGAGGCCTCACCAGTGTGTTGTAAAGTCTTAGCAGAACATCCTGGACTTGGGACTCCACACATCAAGGCGCTATATAACCTGACATTCTGTTAGCCTTCATAATGGCTTCTGAACGCTGTCTGCCAGTTGAGAGAGTCAAGTCCACTACGACTCCTTGATGCTTCTCATGAGGTGAAGTTTTGATTGTCGGACCTCCCATTGTGTATTCAGACCTGACATTTGTACTTCCTACGTTTAATACTTTACTTTGATCATATCCTTTTGTTGCCTCTTCATAGAATTCCAGCATGTTAGTAAAACATGACCTCCCTCTTTTGAGCCCATTCTTGCTGTTCAGTAAAACTCCTGATGTTGTCATGTGTTGCTCAATCTTATCCTTAATCATTCCTTTTATTAATTATCCTGTGATGCATGTTAAGCTTACTGGCCTATGGTTGCTTGTTTCTGCCCGGTTACCGTTTTTATATAAGGGATAATATTTGCCAGTTTCCTGTCCTTCGGAATCTCCCCAGTGTGCAGTGACTTCCTAAACGTATGCATCAAGGGTTTATATCTGTACTCGCTAACTTTCCTGATAACTCTGTGGTAAATATTATCTGGTCCAGGAGATTTGTTGGATCTGAGAAGCTCTTCTTCCTCTACAATTTCCAAATCCCTCAGAACCTCCTTAGTAGTCCCTGTTACCACTGAGAGGTTATCCACTTCCTCACATGTGAATACCTCACAAAGCTGCAAGGTTAGAGCGTCCGCTATTTCACTGTCTGTATATTTAAATCCCCTTTACTACTCTTGATGCACTTCACCTCCTCCTTGACTGTTCTTCTACTATAAAATGCTGAAGGAATTTCTTTGGGTCATCTTTCACTTTATCTGCTGTATTCCTCTCCCAACTGTCTTTCAGCCTTCCTGATACATTTCTTAACACTAGAATTACCAGAGTCTACGAAAAAACTCGTAGATCCGGCCCACCTTAAAACCATTCGCAGCTCTCTTTTGTCTTCTAAATGTGCCGATTAACACGAGCAGCAAGCAGCCGGCTATTCCATCCCCCACCGTTGCAGAGCATTCACTAAGTTTTCCCAGCTCATGCCTTGTTTGATTATCTGGGAGTGACTGAACTGCTAGAGTTTTAGTGTGGAAATAATAGATTGCTATTTGGAACACACACAGTTCATGTGTGTTCCATTTCTGCAGCAACATTATTCATATTATTCATATTCATTCGAATAACATCTTGCGTTTTGTAATCAGTGAATGCGTATTTTTTTTTCCCCACATGTTGCTGTATGCTGTTTCTTTTGTACTCCAGGACATGCAGAGGATAGAATAGTACAGAGCAGTAAGTTCAGCATTATATGCAATAATCAGATTCAAATGTTAACTGTTCACACACACGCAAGGATAGTCTTTCCTACATTTACAACGTGTGTACCTGTTACAATGTACACGCTTCTCTCTATGCTGTGGTTCCTATTACACACCTGAAAGAAAGAGACAATATATGTGAAAACATCATCGCACTAATGCAATATTATTTGAAAACGAACAGCGTCAGATCGGGTGTGGATTTATGTTGGTGCTATTACTGAAAGAAAAAAAGATCAACATATACGTTGATCCAGCAGAACTGAGTAAGCTCACGCGCTCTAGCATCCCCACCCCTGATCTGACTCAAAGAAACAGCGCAAGTACAGACGCAAACCAAGTGTGATCAAGATTTCCCGGTTCAATCTCACTCACTCCTATATTTGCCGTTTTCAGCACTGAATAAGCTCACACGCTGTAACACTCAAAAAAAGAGCACCTTACTACTGAAAACGGACATAAAATTTATAAATTGGTATGCACTGTAAATCATTAAGTTTAAAATGTCAATCGCGGTTATTTCTGTTAATTAATTCATGCTTTTTACTTAGAGTCAGAACAGGAGCTTGTTCAGCTTATTCAGCTTCTGATCTGACTCAAACAGCGCCAGTATAACTTCACACCCAACCTGACGCTGTTCGTTTTCAAATAATATTGCATTACTTCGTTGATGTTTTCTGATTTGTACTATTCGCATCATAAAATGATTTCTTCAAAATGTCACATATATTTGTCTCTTACTTTTTTAAAATGTGCATTGTAGCACACAGCAACTGTCCACCTGCATGTTCTTGCGCACACTGAATAAGACAGCGGTATATGCAATCATCAGATTCAAATGTTAACAGTTAACAGTTATATAGCACGGAATGGAAATCAGCAGTTCTTAGCATTGCACCACGCAAGCTGTCATATCAACCGCCTACTGTAACTTGCTTTCTTTTTTCTTCGGTTATATTCTTGAATAAAAGTGCACTTGTTTTGTTTACTTTTACATCAACATATGTTCCTGTGTTTGCGCTACATGGGCATACTCAAAAAATACACGTGTAATGCCACAAAAAGTGCATGCAGACACTTCAGTTCGCAAGCATTGGTACGACAATGCAGTCACAAGTACACTGCAGAGCTTTAGCGCGTCTTTATGTGAAAACAGCAGTGTCAGATGGGGAGTGTCTGATGATTGCATATAGCGCTGAAGTTACTGCTCTTTACTATGCTTTCCTCTGCATGTCCTGGAGTACAAAAGAAACAGCATACAGCAACATGTGGGGACTGGCAAGTTTGTGGGGGAAAAAAACACGAGGTCGTATGTATCGTGATACACTGCAGAGCTATACCGCGTCTTTATGTGAAAACAGCAGTGTCAGATGGGGAGTGTCTGATGATTGCATATAGCGCTGAAGTTACTGCTCTTTACTATGCTTTCCTCTGCATGTCCTGGAGTACAAAAGAAACAGCATACAGCAACATGTGGGGACTGGCAAGTTTGTGGAGGAAAAAAACACGAGGTCGTATGTATCGTGATACACTGCAGAGCTATACCGCGTCTTTATGTGAAAACAGCAGTGTCAGATGGGGTAGGGAAGGATCCTGAACGCGACTGAGACAATGAAAAGTGAATTAAAAAAAAAAAAAACAAAGCTAACCTTTGCATATATCATAAATTACACCGGCTGTTACAGACTGAAATCAAATGTATCTTTTTATTCTAAAATAGTAAAAATAAGAACACTTCACTTCTCATAACGGAGTCATGCAGGATCGAAATCATGACCTTCTGATTGCCAGTCAGCAACTGATACTGTTGCGCCACGGCGGCAATCATAGGAAATAGGTGGCAATGTCCCACACTAAGGTGGCTTTTTTTGGCGGCGTCTTTTTTTTTGTACCTTTTGTGAAAGTGTTTCTTTGATATTTGGACTTCAGGCTTCATACATTATATAGTTTATGCGTACATTTTGTCATTTGTTACTAAAATATAAAAAACGTTTCTGTTTTAACAATGTGTTTACACAGATTACAGCAGAAACGCAACACACATGAAATGCGTGTGTTCCAAATAGCGATTTATTATTTCCACTCTAAAACTCCACTCACTCCCAGATAATCAATCAAGGCATGAGCTGGGAGAAGTTCGTTTACATTCTAAGTTGGTGGGGGGATGGAATAGCCGGCTGCTGGCAGCTTGTCTTTATCAGTACATTTAGATGACAAAATACGCTGGCGGAGAGGTGAGAACGGTTTTAAGAAGCGATTTAAGGTGGGCCGGATCTACAAGTTTTTTCGTAGGCTCTGGTAATTCTAGTGTTAATGGTTGCCCTGATGTTCTTATACGCCATGCGATTCATGCTGTGATTATTCATCTTACACGTTTTATTTTCTACTTTGCAGCTTCTTTTCTTAACCCTTTATTATCCCAATGTGGAATTTTTGCAAATTTCCAATGAATTCCAAAATGTAGGTATGTACCTGTGCTGCATGACATGTAAAATGTTTTTCAGTCTGTTCCATGGCTCCTCAACTGTCTCCACAAGTAAAAGCTCTGTCCTCCTTACACTTTTGACACATCTGCTCAAAATTTGCCCTCCATCCATCCATCCATTTTCCAACCCGCTGAATCCAAACACAGGGTCACGGGGGTCTGCTGGAGCCAATCCCAGCCAACACAGGGCACAAGGCAGGAACCAATCCTGGGCAGGGTGCAACCCACTGCAGGACACACACAAACACACCCACACACCAAGCACACACTAGGGCTTATTTAAACTCGCCAATCTACCAAAGTTAAACTTAACAATTTTAGTGTTTGTATCCACGCTCTTACAAAATGCTGAGAACTGTATTATATTATGGTCACGTGACCCTAGTGGTCCAATCCCCTCTACACCCTCAGTTCTGTCCTGATTATTACAAAACACAATATCCAGACAGGCGTCAGTCACCCTGCATTGGTGCTTTAACGTGCTGAGTTAAAAAGCAGACACCGATTATGTCTGAAAACACCTGCTCTTGTGCTCTGCTCTTTACAAGGTGATCCCAGTTCATATTTGGATAATTAAAGTCCCCCTGACTGTATAAACTTGCCTTTTTAATATTACTAAAAAGATGGGCCTTGAAATTACTGGCTGCATCGGGTGGTCTGGAACACTCTCCTAAAATAAGGCCTCTTTCCCAACTGGTTTCCAGGCAAGTCCAGATGTTCTAATTAACATGGGCTCATAGTCCACTGAAGAGGACTTGGATTTATATTCTGTTTGACATGAACACAACCCCACCTCCTTTTCTGTTCTGCCTACCCTTCCTAAAAATGTGTATCCCTCTGTGTTCTACTCATCCCCATCTGTTACTTCGCCAGGTTTCCATTATCACTAGAATATCAGAATTCTGTTTGTCTACATACAGCTCCAACTCACTTGCCTTATTTTTGATACTTCTGGAATTACGGCAAGTGATTTCTAATGTGGTACTCCTTCTCCATTTAACACTAGAATCCCTGAAGTCTACGAAAAAACTCATAATCCCTGGCCACCTTAAATTCCTTCCCATGTCTCCTCATCAGCGTCTTTTGTTTTGCAAATGTGTTGATCAGCACAAGCAGCAAGCAGCCTGCTATCCCATCAAACCCTCACGCCGACGGAGCTGAAGTCAGTCATAAACTTCTCCTAGCTCAGCTCTTTATCTGTGTGTGAAGTGCCTGGAGTTGTATAGCGTAAATAATATATCGTTATTTGGAATACATACATTTCCGGAGTGTTCCATGTCTACAAAGATCTATATAGAGAAAAGCCAAGCAAAATGACACCTTTTATTGGCTAACTAAAAAGAAAAAGAAGGGACCTGAGTTGCCTCGAAAGCTTGCATATTGTAATCTTTTTAGTTAGCCAATAAAAGAGGTCATTTTGCTTGGCTTTTCTCTACATTCATAATGGCTAACACGGTACAACACCCTAGTACTACAAAGATCTATGTAAGTGTAGAATGACACGAAATGCGAGGCAAGAAAACCTGAACACAGACCTGTAACAGAAAGTTTTTCCATGTTATACTAATAATGATGTGAAGTGTATAATAATGTGTGAAGTCTTTAGACAAAATATCAAATAAACACGTGCGCTTTTATTCAAGAATATAACTGAAAGTAAAAAAATAAAACATTTTGCTGCCAATGATTTAAAATTCCAAGCTCAAATGTCAATCGACAGAAAATTGGTGTATCTTCTTGGATAGTGCAGAACTGAAAACTGCTGCCTTATAAGCAAAAGGTTCCAGGTTCGAGACCCAGTGCTCTGCGTTGAGTAGTGAGCTGCTATTATTATTACAATAATATAATAAAAACTACATTTGATTTGAGTCTGTAACACCCGGTGTAAATTTTGGCTACTTGTAAAACTTATAGCGCTTTTTTATTTATTATTCAGTTTTATTCTGTCAGTAATGTTCATGAGGTACAATGAACTGGCCTCTCCCTCTTCAGGGATTCAAGCATTAAACGTTGGGTTAGAATTTACATTACTACACATTTTTATTTCTACACTGTTGTTTGTTCCTCCATGTATGGTTCTAAAGCTGGCCTGCTCTAAACTCCCTGCGGCCCCATTCCTTAGTTTAAACAATCCTCGACTGGCCTACTCATATGCCTCCCCAATACATTGGTGCCCCTCCAGTTCACACATAACCCATCATGGCAGGTCCCATCTCTTTCAAAAGGAGTCCCAATGCCCCATAAACCTATACCCTTCTACTCTTCACCAAAATTTGAGCCACACATCAAGTCTTCTAATCCCCTCAGTTTCACCTGCTCTGAAGATTGGTACAGGCAGAACTTTGGAGAAGACCACCTTGTCAGTTCTACACTCATTAAAGTAGTAAATGATTTTCGAGTAAATGCAAACAGAGGTCATTTATCTGTTCTCATCCTCTTAGATCTGAGTGCCGCATTTGACACCATTGATCATAATATTCTTAAGAATCGCCTTAGTCAATGGGTGGGCCTCTCTGGCAGTGTCTTAAATTGGTTTGAATCCTACCTGGCAGGGAGAAAATTCTTTGTTAGTTGTGGTAATTAAAACTCAAAGACACATGATATCCTATATGGTGTTCCACAAGGCTCTATCCTGGGTCCGCTGCTCTTCTCAATCTACATGCTTCCATTAGGTCAGATTATCTCACGGCACAACGTGAGCTACCACAGCTATGCTGATGACACACAGCTGTATTTATCAATAGCGCCAGATGACCCCGAATCTCTTGATTCACTAACACAATGTCTGACTTGAATTTCAGAATGGATGAATAGTAACTTTCTCAAGTTAAATAAAGAGAAAACTGAAATCTTGGTAATTGGCAATAATGGATACAATGAGGCTATTAGAAATAAACTGGAAGCATTAGGATTAAAAGTCAAATCGGAGGTAAAAAACGTAGGGGTAACTGTTGACTGTAATCTAAATTTTAAATCGCATATTAAT
>NW_026261613.1:62500-65247 GCF_900747795.2 Erpetoichthys calabaricus | reverse complement strand
GAGGCATCTTCATAAAATGCGTGTGGGATGATTTGCATGAGACGCTGCTTTAAAAAAAAAATTATAAAAAAAATACGGGATAAATCCCGTCCAGTATTGATTCAAAACGGGACGCGCAATTTCATTCTCAAACGCGGCACGATTCCGTATTTTAAAGGACGGGTGGCAACCCTACAGTGCCAGGTAACCACCCATACAATCACATTGTGATTCAGACTAGGAATGCAATGAATGTAATTACCCCGATCTACATACAAGGCGAAAGTCTTGCAACATTCAAAGATGATGGTTTGGGATAAGTACACCATACAACATAAAAGAGCTTATGAAGCCTTGAACCGAAAAAAGCAACATCTCAGAGATCGTAAAAAAAAATAGGAGCTAATGTCGTTTTACTCGCTGTAGATTTTAGTCAAACATTACCAGTTATTTCACTAGGGAGACCAGCACATGAACTCAACGCGTGTTTAAAATCCATGCTTCTCCCACGCTCGGTTATATGTCGCGTGTTCTCGGGTAGGTGCACCAAAAAATGTATACATTTAAGCATGTAATGGGCAAACAAAAAATGAGGTATACCCGAAGGCACAGCAGTAGTACTTAATGTAACTTTACTTCTTAAATGTTAATGTTTTACTGTTTAATAATTTATACACTTCTTATATGTTGTTCAAATTCTTTTATCAAAATACCACTGACAGCGCAATGCACGATAACATCGAGTGAATACACCATACGCATCCGCCCACGGCTGCCCTGCTGTGCGCAGATAGGACTTGATTGTACAATAAAATAAAATAAAGATATAAAGACTAAAACAATCATCACCCATAAAGCGGATAGTAGACGTGACGTACTATATGTGTACCACATTTCAAGTGTATAGGTGCAACGGTTTGCGAGCTACAGGTCATTTAAAATCCTGGACAGACACACAAATTGCCACGGTAGCAAATTACAGAAGAAGATTTTACTGTTTAATAATTTATATTTATATGAAATGTGCTTCTTATATATTACTTCATATTCTCATATGATAATGATGTTAATGTTTATATTGATTTCTGTGTTATTAAAACTGCATGTATGTGTGTATATGTATATATATATATATATATATATATATATATATATATATACGAGCTGTATATACTCGGCGTTGCCCGGGGCAGAAGTAACCTAATCGGTCAAACACTTACATATATACCAAAGTAAACCTAATCGGTTAAACAGCTTCATATATACAGAAGCGAACCTAATTGGTCAAACAGTTATGAATGTGCAGAATGATTTTACAAACATTATGCGTGTTAACAATCATTAAAAAGAAAAGATTGAGGAACTGTTCTTCTATATGTGATGAAGCCACTAATAAGACAGATTTTTTTCAGGACCCAGCTGTTTCATAACTAAACTACTGCCACCCCAAAGTAATGCCTAATACTGGTTTTTGGGGTAGCTGTGGAATAAAAAGGGTGTTTTTTAGTCAGTAACAATCTGACAGTACCCTTCAGTACGGGCTGAAGAGTGCCTATGTAAGGTTTTACATCCTTCCCGTATGGAAAAAAAAACATACTAAACTTTTTTTTCATCATTACAGATAATCTCAGTCAAATCGAAGTACGCATTCTCAATTTATTTTTATCTAATTTTTACTTTTTCACAAAGCCATCCCATGCCAATTTGTATGAATAAACTTTTGCTACAGAGTTACCAAAAGTTTATTCATGCACATATTTTAATACGGATAATCTATCTCTAATCAAGGTTCTCATTTTCATTCTAATTTAAAATAATAATAGATACTCATTTTTTTCTTCTGTTTTAGAAAAACCAATCTATGCCACCTACGTCTTCGTCAAGTCAGCTTCATCCACCTTCATCACATATAGAAGAAGAGTTCCTGAATCTTTTCTTTTTAATGATTGTTAACACGCATAATCTTTGTAAAATTATTCTGCACATGCATAACTGTTTGACCAATTAGGTTCGCTTCTGTATATATGAAGCTGTTTCATCGATTAGGTTTGCTTTTGTATTTATGTAACTGTTTGACCAATTAGGTTTGCTTATGTATATAGATTAGCTGTTTGTCCGATTAGGTTCGCTTCTGTATATATGAAGCTGTTTAACCGATTAGGTTTACTTTGGTATATATGTAACTGTTTGACCGATTAGGTTACTTCTGCCCCGGGCAACGCCGGGTATATACAGCTCGTTATATATATATATATATATATATATATATATATATATATATATATATATATATACACATACACATATACATACACATATATATATATATACACATACACATATACATACACATATATATATATATATATATATATATATATATATATATATACATACACATATACATACACATATATATATATATATATATACATACACATATATATATATATATATATATATATATATATATACATACACATATATATATATATATATATATATATATATATATATATATATATACATGCACATATATATACATACACATATATATATAATATATATATTATATATACATACATATACACGTACATATATATATGTATATATGTGTATGTATGTATATATGTGTATGTATATGTATATATGTGTATGTATATGTATATATGTTTATGTATATATATATATATATATGACAGCAACACTCATAAAAATGATAACACAATTACATTGACAATCATGTTACGTTATTTTAAAAATGTTTC
>NW_026261613.1:0-55000 GCF_900747795.2 Erpetoichthys calabaricus | reverse complement strand
AGGTGGCCGGCCATCTAAACTGAGTGATCGGGGGAGAAGGGCCTTAGTCAGGGAGGTGACCAAGAACCCAATCGTCACTCTGTCAGACCTCCAGAGGTCCTCTGTGGAGAGAGGAGAACCTTCCAGAAGGACAACCATCTCTGCATCAATCCACCAATCAGGCCTGTATGGTAGAGTGGCCAGACGGAATCCACTCCTTAGTAAAAGGCACATGGCAGCCTGCCTGGAGTTTGACAAAAGGCACCTGAAGGACTCTCACACCATGAGAAAGAAAATTCTCTGGTCTGATGAGACAAAGATTGAACTCTTTGGTGTGAATGCCAGGCGTCATGTTTGGAGGAAACCAGGCACCGCTCATCACCAGGCCAATACCATCCCTTCAGTGAAGCATGGTGGTGGCAGCATCATGTTGTGGGGATGTTTTTCAGCGGCAGGGACTAGGAGACTAGTCAGGATAAAGGGAAGATGACTGCAGCAATGTACAGAGACATCCTGGATGAAAACCTGCTCCAGAGCGCTCTTCGCCTCAGACTGCGGCAACGGTTCATCTTTCAGCAGGACAACGACCCTAAGCACACAGCCAAGATATCAAAGGAGTGGCTTTAGGACAACTCTGTGAATGTCCTTGAGTGGCCCAGCTGTGCACCAACGCTTCCCATCCAACCTGATGGACCTTGAGAGGTGCTGCAAAGAGGAATGGGCGAAACTGGCCAAGGATAGGTGTGCCAAGCTTGTGGCATCATATTCAAAAGACTTGAGGCTGTAATTGCTGCCAAAGGTGCATCGACAAAGTATTGAGCAAAGGCTGTGAATACTTATGTACATGGGATTTCTCAGTTTTTTTATTTTTAATAAATTTGCAGACACCTCAAGTGAAGTTTTTTCACGTTGTCATTATGGGGTGTTGTGTGTAGAATTCTGAGGAGAAAAATGAATTTAATCCATTTTGGAATAAGGCTGTAACATAACAAAATGTGGAAAAAGGGATGTGCTGTGAATACTTTCCAGATGCACTGTATGTATGTGTGTGTGTGTATACTGATATATATAATAAAAAATATGTATGTGTATGTATGTGTGTATATACAGTATATGTAGTGAACCACCACAGGGCAGTCCAGCCGCCCCAACCTGACACAGATTGGGCAGAGACACTGGTTCCAGCACAGCCTGTTTACCTCTGTGGAGAACTGCTTTTCCCTCTTACCTCACTGCCACTTAGTACAGTGCACCAAACACACACCAAATGCACATTCCCTTCTTTTCTTCTTCCCGCCTCCATCACTCCATAGTGAGCTTCACCCTCCTCCTCCCAACTCGAGTGAATGCTGGTAGCTTCTTTTTTGCTGCACCTGGGAGTGCTCCACATGGTTTGTTTAGCAAGGTCCGAAGCCAATTTCTAGTGTGCCCTGCGGGAATCCGTGGTACCACAGTGGGGGTGGGGTATGCTGCCCTCTAGCATCCCAGGGAAAGTAATACCTTGAGGATGCTCTTTCCCCTGGTCCTTCCATCCAGCTGGCCATCCATCACAATATATATTTACAAGGTAGTCGTGCCCCATCAAGGACGGGCTGCAGGCGACTTTTATCAGTGTTGCAGGGTAAAAGTCATTAAGTGCAAAATTATTTGTACCATGATTAAATTTAGTAATTAAATGTTTTTTGTTATTTGTGCCACATGACGAATCGGGATTCGAACCCAGGTGGACAGTAGGTGGTGTTAGGTCCTAACTTTGTTCCGGCATCCGGGATCGAACCACCGACCAAGGGTAGTGTGCACTCTACCACCTGAGCTGTATGGATCTTAGTTCCAAGGCAATAATAAACATAATGAAAGTTGTTTCTAGTTTAAGTCATGTATGAAAGTGTTACATGCCATAAAATGAACGACTTATCTTTATCAAAATAAAATTCTGAATCATTAACACAATCAATGCATACTTAACGAATGCGTAAACTATGTTTATTCAGGTATTTAGAGCATGACAAAGTTGATTGCTGGAAGCAGCTCTTGCAGAAGGTCTTCGACGTGCATCATTGTTTCTTCGAAGTTGAGCTTGAATTTCAGACGCATTTGCTCGACTTTCTCGAGTTCGAATGCGATCTTGTTGACGCCTTGAATTTGCATCTTCCTCGTTTTCATGAAGTCTATTTTCTCATAGTCTTTGTCGCTCTTGCTCTCTTCTTTCGACAATTTCACCTTCAGTTGCATTTAAACGATTCTCTCGTTGTCGTAAACGTTCTTGTTCTCTTCTCTCAACAATTTCAACTTGAGTTGCGTTTGACCGACTTTCTTGTTGTCGTTGCCGTTCATGTTCACGTCTTTCAGCAACTTCAATTTCAGTGGCAGTAGAACGTTTTTGTTGCAATCGCAGACGCTCAATTTCGTGAACCAATTGTGTTTGTTCTTCCGTTTGCTACTTGTCGTACTGCACGTCGCTGTTTATTCCACAGTTTTTGTTCTTCAGTAAAAATTCTTTTTGGTTTCTTTGTTTTTGGCAATTCTTATGGTGTAGTTTGAGCACTTGAAATATCCAAAATCTTATTTCTTTTTGCATTTTTGTCTTCTTCAGTCGAGTGACTTCCTTCAGCTTTTCTTTTAATCCGATTGGTCACTCGCTTCCCAGTGCTTCGTTTTTTATTTTGTTGTTGAGGCAAATGTGCAATATTCAAATTGTTTATGGTCTTTTCTTGGGTTTCTTCGTCATTAAAATGCAAGCTTGTTTCTTTTTTAGTTGGTTGGTCCAAATTTTCAAAATTCGTAGAATATCAGCCAATCAAAACACTGATGTAAATGTACCAACCAACAGACAGACATGCTGAAATATATATATAGATTAAGCCTGGGAAAGATAACACGTTAGTTTTTGTGAGTAATATGGCCTGTTTAACGCATTAAAAAAATATTGTCGCATCAGGGACTATCAATGAGTCAAATGCCTCAGACAGTGCTATGGTCCAGGTAACATTTTCATGTATTTTTTTTATAATATTATTAGCAATATTATTATTAGCATTATGAAGTAATAATACTGTAATCAGTCTGGATATGCAGAAGGCCATGTGACTGGACAGCTACTGAGCACTGTGCTTTCAGACGGTGTAGAGTGTTATGCAAATGAAACATCTGAAATAGAGGAGGAAGTCATGGGGGAAAAAGGGTAGAAGCAGCAAGAGAGATAGGTTTGAGTGTGGAAGGTGCCGAAATAGAAGTGCTTTTGTTCGGTATTGGTTATGGAGCACAGGAGTCAAACGGGGCAGCCACGGCATAGGTACAGACGAGAGGGAGCAGCATGGTGCTCACGTACAGCAAGGAGTGAATGAGTTAGTAGAGGGGAGTGACAGTGAAATAATGGCATGCTTCTGGGCCATAACACTGAAGTCTGAGTGTGATTAAAGTTAAGGCGATCACAGAGCTGCTTTTATGCCAGCTTTCCCAGCTAGTCCCATCCTCCTCAGACAGATTTCAACTACCTGAGAAGCATGTCTCTCTCAGGTCTGGACCCAGGGGCGCTACACTGTTATTTCCATGGCGCACCAGTTGATAAAACACTTGTGTAGAGTATAATTATCAAGTCGTTGATGGTGATAAATAATTGAGGGTAGTATTTACGGAGTTTTAACACACGTTTTAATGTATGCTCTTCTAAGACATGCATATTATTTCAGTTAAATCAGTCTTCTGCATTTCTTTCAAAGTCAATCGTTTAAATCATTTAATTTTTACTTGACATGTCTGTCTGATATGTTGTTCAAATTTGATAATCAAAACATTGGCCTTGTTTTCTTTTTTCCTTCATTTCAACTTGCCTTTTAGGAAGGCATTCAAATTCAGGTTGTACTTGCTGAAGTATTACTTTGTTAAAAATTCAGGTTTAACGTCATTGTTTAACTTTAGACTATGCCATTATTTTTTTTAATTCCTTTGTGTTGATTCTACATTAACTCTTTTATGGCAGATGTCGATTTCTGTCGACAGGAGAGGTTGAGGGCGCATGTCGACAAAAGTCGACATCCAGGGGTAGAGGGCGACAATCAGCCGTTAATAGTGACAAAACTCACTGTTACGTCACAGGCATTCCCTCTGTGCTTGGAGGAATGTTAGACACATTGACTCAGCATCTAATCCTTGCGTGTGCGTGAGTTACGAAATGTAAACAAGTGTAAACAAAGGCAAGATGGCATCAACATCTCATGAGGGAGCAAAGCGAGTGCAGAAAATAAAATACTCAGCAGACAATGTTTTGCGCATTATCGCTGAGTCTGACTCTGATTTTTCAGAATCTGATTTTGTTGACAGTGATCAGTAGATCAAGCCAGAGAGTGAATAACTGGCATCAGCTGATCGGACACCAGCTGAGCCATTCATGCAGCTGATGCACCTACGGCAAGGTCTGTGTGGGAGGAATTCCCAGACATGGATCCGTGGGAGCCAAACTGGCTAGTGGACTTCACAAGACAGCTTGGCTTACTGTTGGACTCGACAGATTACCAGCCGCTGGACTATTTCAGGCTGCTCTCTCCTGATGCTGCTTTTCATCTACTGTCATACAAGACAAACAGATATGCAGAGCAATTTTTTGAATCGTGGGCTGCGCTTGCACCGCATTCTCCTTTTCCAAATTGGAAAACCCACAACAAAAGACAAGATAAAGGGCTTTGTAGCATTACAAATAGAGATGGGACTAGACTGGTGATATAACTTCAGGGAGCAATGGTCCAAATGTGCTTTGTCCCCTGGTGGCTTTGGACAGATTATGCCACGTGACAGGTACATGCTGCTGCAAAGTGTTACTCACTTTTGTGATAACCAGAAGCACATCCCAAGGGGTGAGCCAGGCTATAACCCCATGTATAAAGTTCAGCCCCTGCTTGACATTGTGAAACCAACATATAAACAATTTTATCAGCCTGGCCGTGATTTGTCTATGCATGAATCTATGATAAAATAAAAGGGACGCCTTTTTTCTACCAATATATGCCAGACAAGCCCACAAAGTATGGCATAAAGGATTTTGTACTGGCAGAAGCAAACTCTGGTTTCTGCCTGAAAGTAATTACATATACAGGAAAGTATTTCTTTCAAAGAGAGAACTGTCCCTTGACAAGTCAGGCTGTGCTGGAGCTGCTTCAGGGCTATGAACATTTGGGTCATATTGTGTACGTGGACAATTTTTATACATGCCCAGAATTGTTCATGGAGCTACAGAGCAGGGGAATTGGAGCTTGTGGCACAGTGAGGGTGAACAGGAGACACAAGCCTTCACAGTTGAAGCCAGACAGGCTGAAGTTGAAAAGAGGTGACAATGTGGTTTTCATGCTGGCAGAAAACTTGGTGGCAGTGGCATGGCACGATGTCATATGGGTGACTGGTCTCTCTACAGTACACACTAACAATATATGTGAGAAAGTGCAGCAACAGACAATTGAAAAGGAAACACCAGTGCAACACATATTGTAAGCAGTGCAATGTGGCAATGTATGCAATTGGCTGCTTTGAGCGATATCATACTTTGCAGGACTTTGCTGTGTAACATGTATGTGATATGTATGTGAAAGCATATAGTATGCAGGCTCATACAACATGCAAGACAGTAACATTTATCAAAAGTAAATGTTTTTGCCGATTTGATATGTTAAACAATTGCTTTGTGTTCTTTTTTCAAAAAAGTTAGTTTTTGGAAAAATATTCAGCCCTGGGAGAAAAGAAACAAAAAAAAAATAACCCTAAAAGAGTTCAATTTGGGATTCAGTGTGTATTTACTCAATGATTTATGTATTAATTTTATAATTACATGTTTTAATGTTAGATGTGATGTATGTATGTATGTATACATATGTGTGTGTATATATAAAATAATATAAAATTTATTTTTGTAACTAGAAATCCACAAAGGGAGAAAATAAATCACATAGAAGGATGTTGGGATTGGGGGATTACTGAGGTTCAGTTTGGAGGGTGTTGGTCATAAAGTCTTATTTATTATGTGTATCATGTTCTTTTCAAGCCTGCATATGCTGGGTTCATGTCTAAATGTTTGTTAATGGTGTTTTCATTAGATAGCCACAATTCAGCCAGTTTTCTGGCACTTTTAGTATTAGCCTTCAGTTTTACTTGCACAGAATCCATTCAACCGGACACACATTTAAATGGGACTCAGTACAAGTAACATTGAAGATATAGATATATACCCACAGTATCTGATATTTGTATACATACAAGTTCAACCAGATGCATGTTTAATTGTGACATGGTGCAAATACGATTCATGGCTAATACTAAAAGTGACAGAGAGCTGGCTGAATTGCGGCTATCAAATGAAAATGCCATCAACAGACACTTGGACATGAACTTGTCATATGCAGGCTTAAAAAGAAAAACATCTGCATATTAAATAAGACTTTATGACCATCTCCCACACCCTGCCTTATTATTCCCTCAAACCTTCCTCATTTACTATATATTGCGTTTGATTCCTGTATGTCTAATTTAATTTTCTTCTGATGATGACACCTGGTAGGCTGTTGAAAGCTTAGGAATAAAAAACTATTTTCAGATACATGACTCATCTTCTTGCGTTGTTTATTTTCAGATACGTGACTCATCTTCTTGCGTTGTTGATTTCTGGCTATATAAAATGATTTGGTTAGGAATATGAATAACAAGCTGGTTAAGTAAAGATAGGTGGATTTACAGATATTCTAGCATATAGGTTTGGGTATACTGTATTTGTGGCAGATGAAATTTAATTTAATTGATTTGAATACACAACTGGACATCTGGAAATTGAAAGCACACCTCATGAGAACGATTTGGGAGTCGTTCTGGACTGCTCACTATTAGCTTCCAGACAGTGTTCAAAGTCATTAAGAAGGCTAGAGGAATGTTAGGTCATGTAGCGCATGATGTTTAGAATACAAGTCAAAGGAGGTTATTCTTAATCTGTATAACACACTGGTAAAGCCCCATTTGGCATATTTTGTAAAGTTTTGGTCTCCAGGCTACAAAAAAGAAGTAGGCATGCTAGAAATAGTGTAGAGAAGAGCAACTAGTTTGATTCCAGGACTGCAGGGCATGAGTTATGTGTAAGGATTCAAACAGCTAAGCCTTTTCAGTTTTACCAAACGTTGATTAAGAGGATTGTAGTGTTTATAAATAATGACTTGAATTAGTACAGTGGATTGAGACTGTTACTGTAAAATGATTTCATTAAGAACACAGAGACACAGTTGGAAATTTGTTATGGGTAAATTTCGTACAATCATTTTTCTTCTCACAGATCTCCATGGAATATGTTACCAAGTAGTGTGGTAAGACAGTAGGACTTTTGGGACTTTCAAAACTAGATATCTTGTTATTTTAGACAAATTAAATGTTTAGGACTGTCGAGCATTGGGCTGAATGGCCTATTCTTGTCTAGAATTTTCTGTTATGATGTACTGAAACCTTGCTAGTGTCTGAAGTGTATGATACCGTCTAAAGTACATCTTGTATCACACTTATGTTTAAATTTTTATTGTGAAAAATACCATTTTTCAGATGTTGACAAATAACCGCATTTGGAAGAATCGTACAGTCGACATTGGAGTTATTACAGCTGAGGAAGCCCTAAACTATGGTTTTAGGTAAGGCTCAATCAAACTGAATTATTTGTGCATTTACTGTCGGACTTTAACCGTCATTCCAGTTTTCCCATTCTTGTTCTCTTTCATTGAATTCTTCTGTCTTTGCAAGATTTCGCGCATAAAAAACTCAGCAATCCATTGTGTATCTCATTTTTACCATTTTCATTATCATTATTAAACCCTAAAAGTAATATTTATGGCATTCTAACTAAAACTTTCATAGTGCATTTAATGAAGTTGCTATAAGTTTTGATACACAGCCCCAAATCAGAAAAAAATTGGGATGGGATGGAAAATGCAAATGGTTAAAAAAAAAAAAAATCTTACATTTATTTTGACTTTTATTTCATTGCAGACAGTATGAACCCAAGATATCTGATGCTTTGTCTGGTTAATAAATATCTTTTCCAGCATTTCAAGCCTGCACCATATTCTAAAAAAAGTTGGGACAGGGGCAAGTTAGGGCCAGTGATGGAAGTAAAGTAATTAAATAATGATGTGATTTCCAACAGGTTATGTCAACAGGTGGTCGTAATTACGATTTGGTACAAAAGGCTTATCCATGAAAGGCTGTGTGTTTGAGGAGCAAAGATTGGCAGAGGATCTCCAGTTTGTCAGCAGATATGTGAGAAAGTTATTGAAATGTTTAAAAATAATGTTCCTCTAAGAAAGATTGGAAGGGATTTGCATATTTTCTCTCTACAGTACATAATATCATTAAACAATTCAAGAATTCTGGAGGAATTTCAGTGCATTAAGGACAAGGGCACAAGCCTAAGTTGAAGACCCGTGATCTCCAATCCCTTGAAAAGCACTGCATCAGGGAACCGCCACTCATCAATAGCTCATATAACCACATGGGCAAGGGATTACTTTGCCAAACCTTTGTTTAGCACTACAATACGGAGTTACATTCACAAATGCCACTAAAATTTTACTGTGCAAAAAAGAAGTCTTATATTAACCATGTCCAGAAGTTGAGTCGACCTTTTCTGGGCTCTAAGGCATCTGGGATGGACTATCACAGTGTAAATGTGTGTTGTGGTCAGATGAATCATGTGCTCTGGACCAAAGATGTAAAGTACCATCCAAACTGTTTATAAGCAACAAGTCCAAAAACCACGTGTACTGAAAGAAAAAAAGAACAACATGTGCGTTGTCCCTGACTAAGTAAGATCGGGGGAGGGGTGATGTTAGAGCGCCTGCGCTTATTCAGAGATCGGGGGGGGGGGGGGGGTGATGTTAGAGCGCCTGCGCTTATTCAGTGCAGCTGGGACAACGCACATGTTGTTCTTTTTTTCTTTCAGTACACGTGGCTTCCCTGTTTATTTCTATATCTAGTGACTTCTCTGCCTGTCTGTCTCTCTATTACGCAGTGCTCTGTCTGTCTGTGTGTTATGGATCTTAAAAATAAGTTATAAGGACAGTTGTTCCTATTAATTGCAGTCTCAATTGTTAAAAAAATATTTGAAAAGGAGCCTCCCACATGAAAATATAACGATCTCAGTAACTGACAGTGCATACCAATGTATAAATTTTATGTCCGTTTGAGGTTTAAAAGAAAAGAAAAAAAAAAAAAGCAACACTTCATCCCCAGCGGGGAATCGAGCTCAGGTCTGTGAGGCAAGGAAAAGCTGCTCTGCGCTAAGAGGCAAATCTTAACGCGCTACGCCACAGAAGCTGTTGAATCATTCTTGAAGCTTTTGTGAAAGTGTTTATTTGATCTTTGGAACTCGGGCTTTATATATTCTATAGTTTATGCCTACTACATTTTGTAACATTTATTACTAAAATATGAAAAAGTTTCTGTTTTAACAATGTGTTTACACAGATTACTTTAGAATAATGATCTCTTATTTCCACTGTAAAACTCCACTTCACTCCCACATAATCAATCAAGGCGTGAGCTGGGAAAACTTCGCTCACGTTCTAAGTCGGTGGGGGGATGGAATAGCCGGCTGCTGGCAGCTTGTCTTTTATCAGCACATTTAGAGGACAAAGGATGCTGGCGGAGAGGTGTGAACGGATTTAAGAAGCGATTTAAGGTGGGCCGGATATACGAGTTTTTTCGTAGGCTCTGGTAATTCTAGTGTTAAGTATCCTCATGACCTTGTAGAGGGAGTACTGTTTATATTAAACAGGCTTAAATCAAACAAATCTCCTGGACCAGGTAACATGCATCCTCGAGTTTCTAAGGAGGTTAGCGAGTACACATATAAACTGTTGACACATTTTTAGGAGCACACTGTGCAGTGGGGAAATTCCAAAGGCCTGGAAAATGGCAAATACCCCGTTATATAAAATGGGTAACTGGGCAGATCCAAGCAACTATAGGCTAGTAAGCTTGCTGTGCATCACAAGTAAATTAATAGAAGGAATTATTAAGGAAATGATTGAGCAACACATGGCAAGAACAGGAGTTTTTCTGAACAGTTAGCGTGGATTTAGAAGAAGGAGGTCCTGTTTTACTAACATGCTGGAATTCTGTGAGGAAGCAGCAAAAGAATATAATTAAATTGGAGCATATGATGTTATTTTATCTTGACTTTCAGACCGCATTTGATAAGGTGCCATATAAGAGGTTGAGTATCAAACTAAAAAGTGAGATTCAGAGTGTAGTGTGTAGATGGGTGCAAATTTGGCTCAGATACAGAAAGCAGAGGGTTATGGTGCAAGTAGCATTATCAGATATTAAGAGTGGTGTCCTAAAGGAGGATTTTTAAAACAGATATCTAGATAGATGATATAAATTATTTTATAAATATATATAACAAGCTGCATAAGGTTCCAAACTAGGGTGATTTGCAGATAATCAAGAATCCACTGAATCATTACAGAAGGACTTGGATAGCATACAGGCTTCATCATATTTGTGGTAGATGACATTTAATGTAAGTAAACATAAAGTATTACATGCAGTAAGTAAAAATGTTATATTTGAATACACAAAGGGAGGTCAGCAAATTGAAAGTACACCTTATGAGAAAGTTAGGAGTCTTAGTGGACTTGTCACTGTCCGCTTCCAGACAGTGTTCAGAAGCCATTACGAAAGCTAGCAGAATGTTAGGTTATATAGCACAATGTTTAGAAGATTAAGCTCATCAAGAACATGGGGACACAGTTGGAAGCATATTAAAGGTGAATTCATACAAACATTAGCACGTTTTTCTTCTCACAAAGAACCATAGACTCATGACATAGACAATGTAGTGTGGTAGATAGCAGACTTTCAAAACTGGGCTTGATATAACCTTTGGAAGATTTAAGTGAATAGGACTGACAAGCAGATTGGGCTGTGAATAAAAACTATCCATGAATCTTGGTGTTATGACTACTAATTGTTCTATACCAGTGGTTCCCAAACTCGATCCTGGGGACCCACTGTGGCTGCAGGTTTTTGTTTCAACCAGATTCAAAATTGGTGATAATAATCAATAACACCTGATCTCATTTAATTAGTTGGTTTTTTTTTTTTTTTTTAACTCTTATTCTGCATTCAGAAAAACACAACAGTATGGTTTTTACATGTATAAGACATTTAGAAATATTTGTTTTTTCTAAAGCTATAAATGCTTAACTCATTTGTTGTTTTCCTGTTTTCCCCTTTTCCTGTGTAGTTTGATTCCTTCATTTAACCCTAATAGTGACAATTAACAATCAACACAGCAGACACACGAGATGATGAAAACATGTAATCCCAGCCCACCTTAAATTCCTTTGCACCTCTCCATCAGCTTCTTTTGTGTTGTAAATGTGTCAGTCAACACAAGCAGTCTGCTATCCCATCCCCCCCACCCACCACCGCAGCTCAGTTCGCAAAGAAGGTTCTCAGTGCTCAGTATTTATCTTGGAATGAAGTGCCTGGAGTTGTAGAGGGTAAATAATATAACATCATTTGGAATACATACATTTCATGTGTGTTCCATGTCTACAACAATCTTTGTAAACACATTGTTCAAACAGAAATGTCTTCCTTGTTTTAGTAATAATTGACAAAATGTAGACATGAAGTGTATAAGTGTACATGTATAACAAAACAAGTGCGCTTTTATTCAAGCATATAACCGAAGAAAAAGAAAGCAGGTTAGGGTAGGCAATTGATATGACAGTGTGCATGGTGCAGTGGTAAGAACTGCTGACTCGTAATCAAGAGGTCGCCGGTTCGATACCGGCTGCCTCCCAAGTTTACCGTTTTGAGTAGTGAGCTGCACTTATTCTTAATATTATACAATAAAAACATACATTTAATTTGTGTCTGTAACTGCGGGTATACATTTATAGTATTGTAAAAATTAGCGTTTTTTTTCTCAGTTTTATTCTCTGTCACGTTTACGCTCCCATAACTCCCACAATCCCAAATGTTAACAGTTCCCACACACCCAAGAACTGTCCTTCCTATATTTACGACGTGTACCTGTTGTAATGTACACACATCTCTATGCCGTGGTTCCTATTACACTGAATTTGATGATTGTATATAACGCGGAACTGACCTCTCTGTACTATTCTGTCCTCCTCATCTCCTGGAGTACAAAAGAAACACCACCATGCACCAAAATGTGGAGACTGAGCAAGATCAGGGGGAAAAACATAAATGCGGTCTCTGACTACAAGTGCATGAAGGTATACGAATGAATATAATGTTGCATTAGTGCAACAATGTTTTCCAAAATGTACTATACAGGTCATAAAATGAATTATTCCAGATGTCACATATACCTATGTCACTGTTTTTTATCAGTGTGGGTTTGACATCATGGACCAGAAGGTGCATACTAATTCAGCAAGAGCAGGAACACTCAAGAATAAAACTGAATTTAAAAAAAATATTCACATCCACAGTCATTCTCTGTCACGCACACCACTCACACATCCACAATTTTCCTAGTCTTGTTCATGCATAAGATCTGACCTGTTTTCAAATAAAGAGGTGGTATAACAAAATAAGTTTGTTATACTACGTATTTATTTTAAAACCGCATCAGATCGGAGGTTTGTGGGGTGGTAAGCGTGAACGTGACTGAGAGAATTAAGACTGAAAAAAAAAATGCTAACTTTTACAAGTGCTATAAATTTACACTGGCTGTTACAGATTCAAATCAAATGTACCTTTTGTGAAAGTGTTTGATATTTGGACTTCAGGCTTCAAGCATTATACACTTCATGTCTACATTTTGTCAATTATTACTAAAACATGAAAAATGTTTCTGTATTAACAATGGGTTTATATAGATTGTTGTAGACACGGAACACACATGAAATGTATGTATTCCAAATGACGATATATTATTTACCCTCAACAACTCCAGGTACTTCAATCCAAAATAAACACTGAGCACTGAGAACTTTCTTTGCAAATTGAGCTACGGCGGTGGATGGGGGGGATGAAATAGCAGGCTGGTTGCTGCTTGTGTTGATCGACACATTTCTAACACAAAAGATGCTGACAGAGAGGTGGAAGGAATTTAAGGTGGGCCAGATTACAATTTCTTTCATAGGCTTTGAGAATTCTAGTGTTAAATAACCAGAACACCTGGAAAAGCAGAATGAAAATTAGGCTGAAAAATACTGTTAACGACTTAAAAAAAAAAAAAAAAGGCACATTCCTCATATAACTGCTCATTACATTTTAATAAAAATCTACCAAACTTAGTTTGTAATTTCTACATTGACTCCAAAACAGAGAAACTGGGAAATAATGACTCATTTAATTAGGCTAAGAGTCCAATGAAAAACGAAAGTAGGTTGGAACAAAAACTCGCAGCCACAGTGGGTCACCAGGATCGAGTTTGGGAGCCAATGTTCTATACTATTTGCCCGGAGGGAGAGATGTGACGGTACAGGCCATCTGACATTTTTAATGGCATTCTTTGTTTTTTCTAATGTATTATTTGTTATATAGTGGATTCTGAAAGTCCCTGGACCCCTTTACTTTTTTACATTTTGTTTTGTGGCAGTCTTATGTTAAAATTGTTTACATATATTCAGAACTAAATGCAGAATAACAAAGCAAAAACAGCATTTTATATTTTAAACCTGAAATTTCCCATTGATACAAGTATTTAAACCTCTTTTCTGTGACACTTGAAATATTCTATTGATCATCTCTGAGATATTTTTGGAGTCAACTTGTAGTCCGTTCAACTTGTGCAAAAGGCACACTCCTTACTTCATAGGGTTCTAAAATATTTGCCAGAGGGAAAATCCTGAGATTACAAGAATTGTCTGCAGCACTTGGAAACAGTATTGTGTCCTGGGGAAGACTACAAAAAATTTCCTACAGCATTTAAGGTTCCCAAGAGCACAGTTGCCTTCACAATTGTTAAAGGAAGTTTGAAGCAACCAACTCTTCCTAGAGCTGGCCACCTGTCAACCAATTTATGGGGAAAGGGGCTTGGTAAGAGAAGTGACCATGAACTGCAAAGGCAAGTCTGGCTAAGATTTAGAGAACCTGTGTACAGATAGAAAAAACTTCCAGAATGACATCCATAATGGCAACACTTTGTTCATGTGGGATTTATGATAGTGACCAGACAGGCCTTCTCTCAGTAAACGGCACATGGACCCGGACTTAGAGATTGCAAAAAGGCACCTAAAGGACTCTCAGACTTGAGAAACTAGATTTTGTACTCCGATGAACCCAAGATTAGCATCATGTCTGGAGGAAACCAATCAATGCGTATCACCTTTGTGGTATCATACCAACCTTGAAGTATGGTGGTGGTGGTGGCGGTGGCAGCATCATGCTGTAGGTTTCTTTTTCAGCAGCAGGGACTGGAAGACTAGACAGGAATGAGTCAAATCTGAATGGAGTGAAGTGTGTGAAGCTCCAGGTTGTAATCTCTGGCAAAAGTGCTTCAACTATATATTGAGTAAAGGGTCTCAATACTTATATCAATGTGATAGTTCTGTTTTTTTTTTGTTTTAATAAATTTGCAAAACTTCCAAAATCCTGTTTTTGCTTTGTTCCCCTGAGGTATTATTGGGTGCTGCTTGATATTAAGGGGAGGATTAATTTAATGACTTTAGCACAAAGCTGCAGGTATCATTATGTCCATGTTAAGTTAGAAAAGATCTGCACCGAATTCTTAGATTAATTTTCCAGCTTTTCTTTGTTAATGGATTATTTTGAAACTCTGTATTAGAGGGGAAAAAGGTGCACAGGGTTGTCATTTTCACATCTATAGAGTTCTTGCATAGTTTGTTACTTGCACAGTTTTAACCCCTTTAATGGAAAGCATGTCTAAAGACACACTCCGAAGACGATGCTGAATCTGGGAGAGCGTCTAGACGCGCTTAATAAAAAGATTTTTCCCTCCTTAGGGAATGTCTATGGATACAGTTCCTTCAGAATGTGCTCTGTGTGGTTTATTTTTTTAACTGTGTGGTCATAGTAACAGATATACAGACATCTTTTACTTGGGTGAAAGTTTTATGGTAGTTTTGAGACCAAGGAACTCCTAACGGTACTTTTTCTTTCACTTGTCCTCAGTCACATTTCTAAAGAAAAAGGATTTAGTTTTGGCATTTATTTTTAGTGGATGAATGTCTTTCTTTCAGCACTGTCCCCTCTCAGTTTTTATCGTGCGTAAGCATGTTTTGAACATTTCAAATTTCTTTGATTACCTCTCATTTTGAGAATGGTAATTCAGTTAGTAGTTTTGCCCATGTTTTGGTGCTTTATAGGTTTCTTTTTTTGAGATTTGTTCCATCTCTGTAGCATTTAGACGTGTGTTACCCATTATTTGATAATGAAGCATATAGTGACGCCAGACCAGTTTCTCCAAAAACGTGTTAAATCAAGCCTTTCTTTCACCAATGCATTCGAGAATTTTTTGGAAGTTGCATTCTAGAGGGAGCTCTTTCGATCGATGAACATTTACTGATATGGAAAGGCCATCTAGGGTGGAAGATATATATTCCAAAAAAAAGACCACGTTTTGGGATGGAATCCTCTATAAGCTTTGTGAGGTAAAAAGTGGATATGTGTGGAATATGATGATGTACACGGGAAAAGATACAGAACTTGTAAATGATGTAGGAGGGGTCGATGTGCATAATTTTACAAAACTGTTGCGGATTGCACTAACACTTGAAGAGAAGCTACTAAATCAGAGTTATCTTATAGGACTAGGCCATTACTAGTGTGTGAATTTTTGAAATCGATGGAAACTGATGTGGTAGGAACAGTAACATCAAACAAAGGACCTGCCACAATCTTTGGTGACAAAAAAATTGAAATCAGGAGAAGTTGCTGCTGCATTCAGAAATGTTGATGGCTTTGAAATGGAAGGATAAGAGAGATGTTTTCATGCTGAGCAGAAGTAAGAGATGTGTAGTGCGTTTGTCACACAAGCAGAGGAGGGAAACAATATACTGCTGCAGAGACTGCAATGTTCCACTCTGCACTGCTCCATGCTTCCGCACGTACCAGGCGCAACTCGAGTACTAAGTGAAAAATGGAAAATTTGTACATAGTGTAAATAAATCTACAAAAAAAAACTAGCATTAAATTAGCATTGTAATATTCTAGCAAAATTCCACCATTTCGATCGACAGATTGGAAACCCCCTCTAGGAGAGTGACTATTGAAAAAGGGCCCCATTTAAAGGGTTTAATCAACATATAATACTTTTTTCTTGGAGCAAATGTAAAATTTTACAATTTCAATCAGTTGTTTAAAAAAAAAAAAAAATCGGAAGTGGTCTCCCCTAGTTATGGGAATGGATATTTAAGGAGTAAACCGCAAAACAATGATTGTTCTTTAATGTACATAATATAAAAATATAATCAACAACAAATTAAATCAAATTAATAATATATTGAATAATTATTATAGAGGTAAAGTTGAATAAATTGGACTCTGCCGCTGCATGAATAAAAGGTAAAGTACCACTTCTGGTTAGCGGAAATAGCCCAAAAATTGATAGAAATCTACATTCTTTACCTAATACTTGTATGTAAAATTTGATTGACCTAAGTAAAAGCATACTCAAGTCACCATGTTTACATAACACTCACACAGACAGACACAGAGACATAATTACAAAAATAGTATTTTCAGACTCAGGAATGTCTAAAACACTGAGATTCATCAAAATTTTGAAATTGAATTTTTGGAGGATTACAATACTTTCCCTATACTTAGTATACGAGAAAGTAACAATTTTCAATGACAAACTTGTTTCCTTCTTTGTTCAGTGGGGTGATGCTCCGAGGCTCAGGAATCCAGTGGGATCTTCGGAAATCTCAGCCATATGATGTGTATGATCAGGTAGAATTTGATATTCCTATTGGAAGCAGAGGGGATTGTTACGACAGGTAATATTTTCATCCCTTTCTTTTTTCATTCCATGTTGATGAACATGCTTTTTTATTTTTTGTTTTCCTTTTCAAAATCGTTTTTGTATATCTGATAAAGTGTAGTTTAAAAGCTTTACAGTGTATTACTCTATTCTGTTTTTCTGGTCAAGATTTAGTGTTATTTAACTAGTGCTTTGATAAAAGAAAACAATTATAGTCCAGGTTTTTTTGGCCTTATAAGTTGTATAAATATTGACGATAAGCAGAAATTTAAAGATGTATTTATTTATTTGTTTGTTTATTTATTTTTTGCCCCTCAGGTACCTATGTCGGGTAGAAGAAATGCGTCAGTCTTTGCGTATCATTTTGCAATGTCTGAACAAAATGCCAGAAGGAGAAGTCAAAGTGGATGATGCCAAAGTTGCTCCACCTAAGAGGGCTGAAATGAAAGTAAATATGTCTTGTGTTGTGTAGGTTTCCTAGAATATCAATGCATTTCTTTTCGCATTTATATAACATGACAATTTAAAGATTGTTATTAAAAAATAAAATTGCTTGCTTACTTGATGCTTTACAGAAACTTTATATAGATACTTTATACATGTACTTTATTAAATGTAATTATTTTTATATTTAGCTCTTATTTCACTTAATTGTAATTTACATTAAAACAATCTAGATGAGAACAGACCATTCAGCCCGTAACTTTTTCCATGTATTCACGGTTCTCTGCAAGAAGAAAACTGTCTTAGTCTTTGTGCAAAACCCTTAACAAGTTTCCAGTTGTGTCCCCATGTTCTTCATGAACAAATTTTAAAGTAACAGTTTAGATCCACTTTACTAAATTCCTTCATAATTTTAAACACTTAAATCACAACTCCTCTTAATATTCTTTTGCTTAAACTGAAACGGCTCAGCTCTTTTAATCTTTCCTCATAATTCTTCTCCTGTAGCCCTGGAATTTGCCTAGATGCTCTTCTGTGGACTTTTTCTACTGCTGCTATGTTTTTTTTTTGTAACCTAGAGACCAAAACTGCACTACAGTAATCCACATGAGGTCAAACCAGTGCATTATAAAGTTTCAGCATAGCCTTCTTGGACTTTATACATTGTGCTATATAACCTAACATTTTGTTAGCCTTCTTAACAGCTTCAGTTTTCCTTGATTTATCCCTTGGCTCCACAGTTTAAAATTACAAGTCATACAGTTCAGACATGATTAATGTGCACGTTACAGACTTTCATTTAAGGGTATTTGCATATATTTCAGTCACATAATGAACACTTTTTATATGGTCCCCGCATCTCAAGGCACTAAAATGTTTGGGACAATTGTCGTCATGATGTTTGTGATTAGTCATGTGTGTGTTGTTGCTTCATCAGTGCAGGCAAATGTTTCCAAGACAGCTATTTTCAAAGTTCATGCTGAGCCTGTCCACTTTGTATAGTGCCCAAGCTGGTACTTCGGTCCATGGACCTTTGCCACCAATGGCCAGGCCCTCTCAGGCCATCCCCTGTTTACTCTCAAAATAGCTGGCTAACACGGGGTGGGGGTTGGGTTTGGCGGGGTGGGTGGTGGTTCGGTGGATGGATGCCTAAGGGCGTAAGAGATCATCATGATCCATTGGCTTCCCTACCCTACCAGGAGAGGATCAGTCACCAGATCTGTCTAGTCATAGTGTTTATCTCTCTATATACAGTGCATCCGGAAAGTATTCACAGCGCATCACTTTTTCCACATTTTGTTATGTTACAGCCTTATTCCAAAATGGATTAAATTCATTTTTTTCCTCAGAATTCTACACACAACACACCATAATGACAACGTGAAAAAAGTTTACTTGAGGTTTTTGCAAATTTATTAAAAATAAAAACACTGAGAAATCACATGTACATAAGTATTCACAGCCTTTGCTGAATGGAATTAGAGGCCTTTTGTGACCTCATCGTCGGCAACAAAACTAATGGAAGATGAAAGAAAGAAGAGAAGATACCTAGGCTTAGAAGGCACTATATACTGTATACCTTAATGTAAACCAGTAAATAGTGCTTTTAAAGTATAAAGTTTTAATTTTGTTATTTTTGTACTACCTTTCCAATCTGAATTATTAAATGTTCTCTCCCAAAACATTTTTTTATTCTGCTCATTCTTAACCATATAGCCAACATATAACTTTAATATAACTGCCCTGTTTATATTAGATCTTCCAGCCCCAAAATCAAAATTTCTTAAGGTAACCAATCTTATGATAAAAAGATAATGATAGCAATGCACTTATATCCCAACAATTAAATCTGTGAGAAGAACATGTTTTACATTTTTATACTGAAGTTTCAGGTATGTTTCTCATCCTCTTTAATAAAACCCCTGTGTGCGTCCAGTGTCCTTGGGTGTGTGTGTGTGTGTGTGTGTCTTCTGGTGAAGTGTGCATGCGCAGGGCATGGTGCGCTGCTTCAAAGGCCGACTGACGCGTCACACAAGACAGAGAGGGCGGGACCTATAAAATATCTTGCGACAGATCCAATCGGATTTTGTTAAATGAGGTAAGACCTAAAACAGAAAACACGAATTGTTGTGCAAGTGTTCACTCTGAGGATGTCAGATTTGCGATTAAGAAAGCTTGGCCCGGTAAAGTAAAAGTAGATTTATTTTCGCGCACATTACATCAGTTGCTGGGGAGAATCTGCTGATTGCCCACTGTTGTGACAGAAAATTAAACGCGTATTACGGACAGCAAAGCCAGTATTACTGTCAGAGAAAATTCTAGTCATTTTACGGAAAAAATTTAATAAGGTAAAAGGTCCCTTGCCATTTAATATAGACTGTTCCTACTAATGTTTATGGACTACTGTTCTAGCGCCCGTTATTGTAACGGGCTTAATGTCTATAGTTAAGAATAATTATGCAGAAGTTGATTTATAGTACAGTTTTTTTCCAGTTAGTCCTTTTCTATTTAGTAATGTGTACATACATATATTTTATACAGTAGATTGTATTATGACAATTTAAAAATATAGACCTTAAACTTATATATTTAATTGACCTAAACTATCTGCTCATAAATGTTGCAGACATTTATAGGCTAACTTTATTATAAAGCTTTTCAACAGTACAATAATTTTCAACATCTCCCTCTCTCTGTCTGTCTGTGATATGATCTTTTGGAAGATTTATTAACCTTGTATAGTTGATGAACATGGATATGAAGTGCAGAATGGTAATGCTCATTAATGCTTTTTACATGCCATTTTTATTCACACTTTTGCAGAGCTCTATGGAATCATTAATTCATCATTTCAAGCTGTATACTGAAGGTTACCAGGTCCCTCCAGGTGCAACGTATACTGCAGTAGAAGCTCCAAAGGTAAGCCTTGTTGAGGGACTCTTCATTATTTATGGCACACTTGTAAAGTAACTTAGTTTTCTGAAGCACGCTTTATGTATGAGCAGATTTTATATTTTGAAATTAACTGTGAATCTTCTTATTTTAATGACTATTATCTCTGCATATTATGAATAACAGCCTTGGACAAAAATGTTTGAGAAACATTGCTGGAAAATAATATAGCATTAAGATTAGGTTATTAATTTGCCAACTGTTTTGTCTTGATACAGTAATATATTATTCTACTTTCCCCCTTTGTATTATTAATGTGTAGCCTTTGTCAGAATGCCTCAAATTTCACAGACTTACCACTGTTTGTAAGGTATTGAACCATATAACTTCTCCCCACCTTCCCTTCTACATTTATAACCTCAGCCAATTAGGTGTAGTAAAAGACAAACAGAAGTTTGTTACACTTTAAATAATATGTTGTTGATAATATTCATAAATAATAATAAGCAAAGTACATTTGAATATTGGCAACCATACAGCCTGGTAAATGCTGATGTATAGCTTCAGGTGGCACACAGACTTGTAGTTACTTTAAATGTCTGTAGTTCATTTTTGGTCAGCATTCCTCAGAACAGGCCACATGCCTGTCTGAATATGGCTGCCAAGTTGGGCTCCTCATGGCAATGGTGTGACAGAGAGAGGCTTCTTCATTGTGATGTTTAGGGGGAGGGGGTAAGGCAAGCAAATTTATAGAATCTCTGTCCAAACCTTGCAGCCAATAGGGTGTCATGAAACTTAATGGCTTCAGGCAACTTTCGACCAATGGAGCACACAATAACTTTCACACCTTCCCTCAGAACCATTTGTTGAACTGATGTTTGCCAGCTGTTCAGTCTGGCTTTCCTGTGGGGATTGATTGAGAGAGTTCTGCAGGAAATCATTTGGCAGACGGGTTTGAGGCACTTCCCCCAACGCTGTCGTGAAATTACAGAGACTTAGTCCTTAACCGTACAAATAAAGTCTTACAAAATATTTATCAACTTCTGTGCAAAATTTCACACCACAACACCCAACTTACTTATTTGTAATATGCAGATACCGTGAATAAAAGTAAAAAAAAAAAAAAAATTAAATAAATAAAAATGTAAGAAATGAGCCGCACCAGAAGCTATGCATGTAGACAATAAAGATATAAAGATTGCCCATATAAGAACAAAGTGGTAGCATTTTTACAATATTAAGAGTAACATAGTTTGGAGTGATATTTAATCTATTGGAGAAATGTCAATACTACATGTAGTTTTCAGCATATTGATTTAGAATACAGTATTTTGTTGTAGCATGTTATTAATTTGGAGTAAGCACTAGTCCGTGCTAATACCTTTTCTGTTAGAAGAATAAGTGTCATGGCTGTGAAATAACACACATACTTTTTTTCTATTAGATGTATACTATTACCTTAATGAAAATTATGTCTGTTAAAGATAAGCAAGTTAATAAAATTTAAAATGTTCAGTATATTTTAAATAGAATGTAGCTTTTTTCTTCATATATTCTTACCAAGGTTCTTATAGAAAGGGAGTTGTGGGATGGACTGAAACAACCAAATTGATGCTGCTTGATAACAGGTTATTCCAGCGTGCAGACTAGTAACTCCTCGCAGCATTAGTAGTAACTGCACTATCACATATTGGGATCATATTTATAACATAATCATAAGCTTATTTCCACTAACTTCAGAACTTATCAATTTGACTAGAAATGCATAGTGCAATTAAATTCCAAGTCAGTACTTGAAATGGATTATGAAAATTTCAATATCTATGAAAATGCTAGTTTATGTTCATTGAGCATTCAGATTCAAATGGTTTCACAACAGCAAATAATTTTCACTCTGTACTGAATTTCGTTGTTGTGTAACTTTGACTTTAGTAACTACAACATTTTTAATATTTTTTGGTACTTAAGACTTGGATGTGAGATAATTTATTCCTTATTAGTAGACCTTAATAAGGATAGACTACTGTACTTTGACATAATTATTTCTGAATAGTAGGTTTTCCTCTCGTTGTTGGCATGGATCATTTTATAAGATGCTTTAAGTAAGGCTTAACTCCTCCACTTTTTCTGAAAAAAAATGCTTAAGATTTCTTCTGTAAACCAGTGAAATACTTTTTTTTTTCTGCTTTATTTAAAGTCTGTCAAATTATACAACATTGTTAGTTACTAATGACAACCTTCTTTTCATTGCAAGCTTTGTAAACTGCATTTATTTTCTAAAATAAACAACACATATATTTTTTTTTTAATATAGGGGGAATTTGGTGTGTACTTGGTTTCTGATGGAAGTAGTAGACCATACAGATGTAAAATAAAAGCACCCGGATTTGCACACTTGGTAAGAGATAATTAGATGCAACTTCGGTGCAGTTTCAGTAAAACTTAACTCTGCTTTAAAATTTTCTTTATAGATTTCAGGGCGAGTGTATAATACAAATGTAGTGAGTATCACAGCTACATATTTTTCATGAAAATGTTTGAAAAAGGTAGTAATTTTAGCATAAAATCATAATTGGTCAGTATTTTGTGTTGATGTTTCACTGTATTGAACCTAGGTTTATTTCCTTATTGTGTTCTAAAGTTCAAATACATGACTTTACGTTAATTACTCTAGGATTGTGCTGGTGTTAAGTGGTAGGGCAGTCCTGGCCTAGAAAATAGATTGAAGGTTTTAATGAGGGTAATTTATTCAGTTGTAGAAATATAGTTATGTGAAAAGAGTTTAGGAAACAACTGTGTTGCTTGAACTTTTGTTTGAACTCTTGATTTGAATGCTGCAAGTATAATTTATTCTAATCATTTTGTTTTAATGTATTGATTCTTTTAACACTTGTATTACCAAAGCCTATGAAAAAACTCATAATTCTAGCCCACCTTAAATCCCTTCGAACCTCTCTGTCAGCATCTTTTGTCTTGTAAATGTGTTGATCAATGCAAGCAGCCTGCTATACCATCATCCCCAGAAATGGCAAAAAGTTCTCCCAACTCAAGCCTTGATTATCTGAGAGTGAGGTATCTAGAGTTGTATAGGGAAATAATATATTGTTATTTGAAACACACGCATTTCATGTGTGTTCCGTGTCTACAACAATCTATGTAAACACATTGTTAAAACAGAAACATTTGTCATGTTTTAGTAATAAGTGACAAAATGTAGACATGAACTGTATAATGTGTGAAGGCTGAAGTCCAAATATCAAATAAACACTTTCACAAAAGGTACAAGGATAATATGACCGCTTCCATGGTGCAGCGGTAAGAACTGCTGACTTGTAATCAAGAGGCCGTGGGTTCGATACCAGCTGCCTTGCAAATTTACTGTTTTGAGTAGTGAACTACTCTTATTGTTAATATAATACAATAAAAACATACATTTGATTTGTGCCTGTAACAGCCGGTGTAAATTTATAGTGCTTGTAACAATGTTTTTTGTTTTTTTTTTTTTCACTTTTATTCTCCTGTTCACGATCACGATACAACTGCCCCAGATCTGACCCTGTTAGTTTTTATTTGAAACTGGGAATAACTGTAGATGTGAGTGGTGTTTTGAGACAATGGAACTGGAAATTCTATGATCTGGATGGATAAAAGCTGACACAGAAATGCTGGTGAATCATTCCTTCTTGGTATCTCATTGTCACTTGAATTTTTTTTTTCAGTTTTATTGAGTGTTCCTGCTCACACTGAATTAGTATGTGCCTTATGGTCCATGATGTCAAAGCCGCAATGACAAAAAACAGAGACATAAGTATATATGATATTTGGAATGATTCATTTTATGGCCTGTATAGTACATTTCAGAAAACATTGTGGCACTGATAATATATTATTCATATTCATTCGCATACCTTTGTGCGGTTGTAATCAGTGACCGTGGGTTTTTTTTTTTTTTCCAGTCTTGACCAGTCTCCACATTTTGGTGCATGGTGGTGCTTCTTTTGTACTCTAGGACATGCAGAGGAAAGAATAGTACAGAGAAATCATTTCCGCGCTATATATACAATCCTCAAATTCAGATATTCACAGTTCCCGTACACCAAAGGACCGTCCTTCCTACATTTATGACGTGTGTACTTGTTGCAATGTACACACTTCTCTCTATGCTGTGGTTCCTATTACATTGAAGGGGCATCTGACACTGACTGAGTTTGCTTTCCTGGGGGAAGCGACGGTCTTCGAACAGAAGCTTTTTGATGTTGCATCCTGTTTTTCCATGGCCTTTTGTTGTAAGAAGTAATGACGAAGTTCCTCTGCAAAGTGAGCCAAGAACACTCTTCTTTTCTCAGTGGACCCCATGCATGCCTTACACAGTACATGTGCATTCATCGCCACCAGTGTTAAGCATGTTGCAGCACACAGCAACATCAACAAGGTTCTGTTCCAAGACAGCCACTTCCCCCAGGAAAGCAAACTCAGTCAGTGTCAGGTGCCCCTTCAATATAATAGGAACCACAACATAGAGAGAAGTGTGTACATTGCAACAGGTACACATGTCATAAATGTATGGTCCTCAGGTGTATGGGAACTGTTAGCATTTGAATTTCATGATTGAATATAGAGTGGAACTGACCTCTCTGTACTATTCTTTCCTCTGCATGTCCTGGAGTACAAAAGAAACTGCACCATGCACCAAAATGTGGAGATTGTGCAAGATCAGGAAAAAAATGCATTCACTGATTACAACTGCAAGAGGGTATGCGAATGAATATGAATAATGTTGTATCAGTGCCACAATGTTTTCCAAAATGTACTATGCATGTCATAAAATGAATTATTTCAAATATCATATATACCTATGTCTCTGTTTTTTGTCACTGCGGCTTTGACATCATGGACCATATCATGCATACTAATTCAGCGTGATCAGGAACACTCAATAAAACTAAATAAAAAAAATTCAAGTGAAAGTGAGATATCAAGATGGCATGATTCACCAGCGTTTGCGTGTCAGCTTTTACCCCTCCAGATCATAGAATTTCCAGTTCCATTGTCTCAAAACACCACTCACATCTACAGTTATTCCCAGTTTCAAATAAAAACTTAACAGCATCAGATATGGAGTGGGGAGTTATATCGCGATCATGACTGAGAGAAAAAAAGTGGAAAAAAAAATGCTAACTTTTACAAGTACTATAAATTTACACTGGCTGTTACAGACACAAATCAAATGTATGTTTTTATTGTATTACTAACTGATTACCCAGTGGCTTCGCTCACTGAGTGCAAGGGAAAAAAAACTAAAATGTAGTATTTATAAAATACGTTTGTTAATTACCAATGTTATTTTTGAACAAATAGAGCATTTACAATAAATAGAAATTATATAAATATTAATTATTAAGTAGTAAAACATTTTGATAAAAGAATTTGAAGAAAATATAAGAAGCTTATAAATTATCTCTTTTAGGGCTAATTTTTTTTTTGTTTCTTTTCTCCCAGGGCTGAATATTTTTCCAAAAACTAACATTTTTTAAAAAAGAACACAAAGCAATTGTTTAACATATCAAATCAACAAAAAATATTTACTTTTGACAAATGTTACTGTCTTGCATGTTGTATGAGCTTGCATACTCTATGATTTCACATACATATCACATACATTTTACACAGCAAAGTCTGATCTTGCTCACATTGCCACATTGCACTCCTTACAATATGTGTTGCTTTGGTGCCTATTTTTCAATTGTCTGTTGCTGCACTTTCTAACATATATTGTTAGTGTGTACTGTAGAGAGACAAGTCACCCATTTGCCATCGTGCCATGCCACTGCCACCAAGTTTTCTGCCTGCATGAAAACCGTGTTGTCACCTCTTTTCATCTTCTGAAACTTTATGAACTTTATGTATGGCATTATAGCCTGGCTCACCCCATGGGATTTGCTTCTGTTTATTACAGAAGTGAATAAAACTTTGCAGCAGCACGTACCTAAGCCACCAGGGGACAAAACACGTTTGGACCAATGCTCCCTGAAGTTATATCACCAGTTCTGTCCCATCTCTATTTGTAATGCCACAGCGCGCTTCATCTCGTCTTTCGTTGTGGGTTTCCACTTTGAAAAACGAGAATGCGATGCAAACGCAGCCCGCGATTCAAAAAAAACTCTGCCTACCTGTTTGTCTCATCTGACAGTAGCTGAAAAGCAGCATCAGGAGAGAGCAGCCTGAAGTACAGCAGCTGGTGATCTGTCGTGTCCAACAGCAAGCCATGCCGTCTTGTAAACTCCGGTAGCCAGATCGGCTCTCAACGGATCAATGTCTGTGTATTTATCCCATGCGAACCTTGCCGTAGATGCATCGGCTGCGCGAAGGCACTCAACTGGCAGCAGATCCGCTGGCACGGCATCGGCTGGTGTCTGATCAGCTGATGCCTGCTTCTAACTCTCTTGCTCGATCTCCTGATCACTGCCAATAAAGTCCGATTCTGAAAAATCAAGAGTCCGACTCCGCGATAATGCGCAAAACATCGCCTGCCGAGTGTTTTCTTTTCTGCACTTGCTTCGCTGCCTTTTCACATGTCGGTGCCATCTTGCCTTTGTTTACATTTCGCAACTCACGCACACGCAATGTTTATTTGCCGAGTCAACGAGTCTAGCATTCCTCCAAGCACAGAGGGAATGCCTGTGACATGACAGTGAGATTTGTCGCCATTAACAGCTGATTGTCGCCCCCTATCCCTGGATGTCGACTTTTGTCGACATTCGCCTTCAACCCCTCCTGTTGACAAAAGTCGACATCCGCCCTAAAAGAGTTATTAAACAGTCAAACATTAACATTTAAGAAGTAAAGATACATTGAGTACTACTGCAGTGGTTTCGGGCAAACTACCTGCTTGACAACCTTGCACTATGTTCCTGTGATTTAAGCGAAAAATTATTCTGAGAAATGTGGACGCTGCCTTTCCGTGCTTAACGGTCAGAAGGTCCAGACAATTCACAAGTCTAATACTTAACATGAAGAGGTCTGTACATCTTTTTAGATGTAAACCCTCCATTTTCTTAAAAGAATTCATCACAAAAGCAACCTTGAATGTTGCAGGGTTTTAGTGACCTGAATTCATCGTAAGTAGCCATGCACCGCAATTTACCAAGATAGTCCTGCTTCGATAGTGCCGATTACACTTATTCGCAAAGATTTCCACTGTCCTAGGAGCCGACAGGGCACTTGAAGTGTGACAAACAGTGCGAGAAGAGAGGACGCTGCGCGAAACTGCGAAGCTGCTGACCAGGAGGAAAAGCCTGACATTTCGCTCCTCCCAGCATCCACTTTGTTCTTACGACCCCTCCCTGCTGAAGGCGGTCTCGTCTTCACATTGTTTACAACTCAGCGCAGTTAAAAAGTAGAAAGACGCAAAGCTGTTTTCTTCATCTCTTTTACTATCAAGGTGTAGCGCGTTCCTCTTAAGTTGAATGAGGAGCCTAGCACACACAAAAATCTCCTACTCTTATGAAAATTAATTCTATTAAGTACGGAACCCAACCGAACCTTAGCCCCAATTTGATATCCTCATCTGGAGTTGTCTTTTATGAATTTATACAAAGGAAATAATCACCCCAACAATTCTTTAAACAATCAAAAAGAATATGTTATACATCAAACAAAACAAACACCCTTTAAATCCTTGTCAAATCTATAATAACTACACAAACCCTAATTAATATGCCACCCCCTTAAACACTCTATAATATACTTCCCAGAAAACGTCGAAACAGCAAAGAAAGAAAGCAAGCAAGGAAAAGAAATGGAAAATTACTCAATGTACAAACAGCACAAATATATTCACAGTACTTAAACATATATTACATCTATATACAAATATAAATTAGACACACACACAATCCCCACACGTTCTCCAGTCTCTTTTATATCAATTTTGTTTTAAAGTCTAAATTCATATGGCCTGGGAAATCTGCAATGAATCCAGTGATCAAGTCAGATACATTCCGCTGACTCGTATACTGAATTTAAATGTAAAAGAAGCGATCTCACCTGCCAGGCGACGATTCCTTTGTTGAAGGAAGAAGTCCGTCTCACCCGGGTGTCTCAGCATTAGCGTCCGTCCATGGCCGACTCCCGCACCATAAAAGCAAAGTAAAGCCGTGTGCTCCGAAGGTCCTTCGAGGTTAGCAGGCACAAGTCAGTAGTTCTTACCGCTGCACCACAGAAGCTGTTGTATTATCCTTGTACCTTTTGTGAAAGTGTTTATTTGATATTTTGACTTCAGCTTTCACACATTATACAGTTCATGTCTACATTCTGTCATGTATTACTAAAACATGAAAAACATTTCTGTTTTAACGATGTGTTTACATAGACTGTTGTAGACACAGAAAGCACATGAAATGCATGTGTTCCAAATAATGATATATTATTTCCTATACAACTCCTGGCAACTCGCACACAGGTGCACAGACTTGAGCTGGGAGAACTTTTTGCAATTTCTCTGGTGGTGGGGGGGATGGTATAGCAGGCTGCTTGTGCTTATCGACATATTTACAAAACAAAAGATGGTGACAGAGAAGTTCGAAGGGATTTAAGGTAGGCCGGAATTACAAGTTTTTTCATAGTCTTGGGTAATTCTAATGTTATATAGTTGACTTTTTTTTTTTTTTTTTTTTAAATGGATTAGTTTAAAACCCATTATTGTTATTTTTAGGCTGGGCTTGATAGAATGGCTAAAGGACACATGCTGGCAGATGTAGTGGCAATCATAGGTAAGTTAGAACAACCAATTAAAAATGGAAATGCATGTTTAAATGTGAATTGTGTTCCATTATACTCTTTCTGCAGGGAGAAACATGCTTTGAGAAATTAGTATGTAACCTCATAAAGTGAGGAAAACCTGGATCTGTATTTCAGAGAATGAACTTAATATTATATTCCAGTGTGTTCACAAAGGCACATACCAGATAAATACTCAAAACTGTAATATTTAAACCCTTAGCATTTTTCAGTGTAAAGGAACATGATACCGCTATCACAGATGTACTCATCCATAGCAGCCTGACATTAATGAAGGGTTGTGCATGAAACCTTGCGTTATTCAAGTGTTGTAATCATCCTTCCCTAGCATGGATTATTTTTAATACTTTTATGTATGTTCTAATTGTATAATAAGGTAAGTGCAGTACTTGTACATAGCAGGGTAAATGTGTGGTTATTGTTCCTGTGACCTCATTGTTAATTCTAAGTAACACAAATAATTCATTTATTGATGACATTAATATTAATAATAATAATATTTATGTTGTCAGTACATAGTACTTGCATGCATGCATATATATATATATATATATATATATAATAGTAATATACAATGAATACATATGAAAAAGTTAGGGAACCCCTCATAATTCTTCTTTGGATTTTTATTTATCATTGGCTGAGCTTTCAAAATAGCAACTTCCTTTTAATATATGACATGCCTTATGGAAACAGTAGTATTTCAGCAGTGATATTAAGTTTGTCGGATTAACAGAAAATATGCAATATGCATCATAGCAAAATTAGACAGATGCACTAATTTGGGCCTCCCAACAGAGATATTACATCAATTCTTAGTTGAACCTCCTTTTACAAATATAACAGCCTCTAGACGCTTCCTATAGCCTTTGATGAATGTCTGGATTCTGGATGGAGGTATTTTTGACCGTTCTTCCATACAAAATCTCTCCAGTTCAGTTAAACTTGATGGCTGCTGAGCATGGACAGCCTGCTTCAAATCATCCCATAGATTTTCGATCATATTCAAGCCAGGGGACTGTGACAGCCATTCCAGAACATTGTACTTCTCCCTCTGCATGAATGCCTTTGTAGATTTCAAACTATGTTTTTGGGTCATTGCCTTGTTGGAATATCCAGCCCCTGCTTAAATTCACCTTTGTGATTGATGCTTGAACATTATCCTGAAGAATTTGTTGATACTGGGTTGAATTCATCAGACCCTCGACTTTAACAAGGGTCCCCAGTCCCTGAACTAGCCACACAGCACCACAGCATGATGGAACCTCCACCAAATTTGACAGTAGGTAGCAGGTGTTTTTCTTGGAATGCGGTGTTCTTCTTCCGCCATGCAAAGCGCTTTTTGTTTTGACCAAATAACTCAATTTTTGTCTCATCAGTCCAAAGCACTTTTATCTTTTTTGTTGAAAGTAGAGTAAATTATTATGCAGGCTGAGAGGGATTCCCAAACATTTTCATATGACTGTGTATATATAGAAATATATAGATTTTGTTATTGTGAGCAAAATATCCAAAAACGTGCAGATTTTTTTTTTTTTTTTTAAGTCATCTGGTACAAAAATGGTTTCCTAATGATCTTTTAAGCTGTGGATTTCTATTTACGTATTGAAACACTATTCACATTTTCTCTATGCCCATAGTGAAAATTCTGTTTTTGTAATGGGCATATACAAAACTGCAGGTCATGTTTGCCATAGGTGTTATTTGGCCTGGCCCTGTCAATTCCTCTTGAGGTATAACAGTCATAGTAGCCAATTATTTCAAATCTTAAATAATCTTAGTTTTCAACGTCATTTCCCTTTCCTAGTTTGCTTCCCTTACTTTTATGGCCGAGAATATCCATAAGCAAAATGCTAACCACCCTGTATTTTCTCAAGACTGTGAAAAGTGATGCTGTACAGATGGTTTCAGGATGTTCAGAAAATATTCACCTCGTGACTTTTTTGCATATTTTTTTCTAAACGTAAATATTCATAGTAAATATGTTACAAGTGTTCCCAAAAGGATGTGTTTAATCTCGCAGGGCAACCTGGTTATCATAGAGAGGAGTTGCAGTGGATGGCTTGATGGCACCTCCGGTCTGTACTGGAAACTGATAAGGACGGTTGCGAGAGCTCTGAGGGCAGATAAGGAGGAATTTGTTAGAGGAATCAGTGAGCAAGTGGCACACCATCTATGATCTAGTAACTCACATCCTGCTTACAGAGGAATCAAAAGTTGCAGTCAGGGTGGCTGATGGAACGGTCCTTATGGATGACACTGCAGTTGTGACCCACTGGCTGGCTACTTTGAGCAACTGTTTAAAGCTGATCCTCTGGCTAGGTCAGTGGATATCTCTGGGTTTGGTTCTTGAGGCTGATCCTCCAATTAGCTGTGAACCACCCAATCTTACTGAGATTGCACAGGTGGTGAACCAGCTGAGGGTAGGGAAGGCTGCAGGGATCTATGATATCCGGGGTGAACTTCTCCAGGCTGGTTGTAAGGCAGTCCTCCAGGCATTGCAAGCATTCTTTGCTTCCATTTAGGAGATAAGTGATTGCCTGGATTGTGGCAACTACAGGAGGAAAACACTGTTCTCTGTTCTGGGTAAGGTCCTTGCTAGGGTCATCTTCAATAGGAGCCGTGTTCACTTGCTCACAAACCAGAGACCAGAGCAGTCTGGTTTTACGCCTAAGAAGTCTGCCATCGATGGCATCCTGGCACTGAGGGTTCTCATGGAGTGCAGACACGAATATTGGCAGTTTCTTTGCAGCCTTTGTCAATTTTCGTAAAGCGTTCAACTCAGTTGATCGAGCTGACCTGTGGGACATCCTAAGGCTTTGTGGGATCCCATCAAAGTTGCTGGATATCATGGCTGGCCTGTACACTGGTGCTGTGAATGCTGTGCAGAGTGGAGGCAGAACCTCTGCATTTTTCCCCAGTTGATTCTGGGGTTCATCAGGAGTGTGTTCTCTCTGTTCCTCTGTTCAGTGCTTGGATCGATTGGGTGTTGGGCAGGGTTGTGGGGTCCAGGGGCGGTGGGACACCTGTTGAAGAGAGATTCACTGATCTTGACTTTGCTGGTGATGCTGTGATCTTCGCAGAGTCAATGGAGGCTCTAATCAGGGCTCTCGAGGACTGAGCAAAGAGTCTGAGTATCACGGCTTGTGAGTGTCGTGGATAAAAACCAAGATCCATGCCTTTAATTATCTCTTGGGCACAGCCATCAGCAGTGTGTCTTTCTGCAGAGAGAGTGTCAAACTTTTTGAGCGGTTTACTTTCCTCAGCAGCGATGTTCTTGTCTCTGGTGACTCTGAAGCCAGTAGATGGATTGGGAGAGCCCGGGGCATCATGAAGTTCCTGGAAAGGGGTGTGTGGCACTTCTGATATCTTTGCTAAAGGACGAAGGTCCAAGTCTTTAGAGTCCTGGCGCTTTCTGTTTTGCTATATGGTTGCGAGACATGGACTCTATCTAGTGACCTAAGACGAAGACTAGGCTCATTTGGTACTGTGTCTCTTCGGAGAATCCTTGGCTACCGCGGGTTTGACTTTGTGTGAAATGAGCAGTTGTTCATGGAGTCCCGAATGAGGCACATTACCTGCATTGTAAGGGAGCGGCTCTATGGTCATGTGGTACGATTCCCCAAGGGTGATCTGGCTTGCAGGATATTCACTGTTGTGCACCTAGGCCAAGGGGACACCCACATAACTCCTGGCTACAGCAAATAGATGGTCCAGTCTCACCCTCTGGAAATGATCATGTGTCTGCTTGGGTGGTTGCCAACTAGGATCCCAAGCTGTTCAGTCAAGTGGTGGGTGTGGCAACGCACTGTACCAATGCATGCTCCCCAGCCTGACCTGACCTGACTTGACCTGAGAAACATAAACCCAAAATTTAAGTGCAAAAGTAAAATAAGTAACCTATTAAAAAAGCTTGCCTTAATGATAGAAGTATCTAAAAAAAAAAAACAAGGGAGTTAGAGTTGTATGTAGCTGAGCATAATTATAATATTACAGAAATAACAGAAACCTGGCTAAATAACAAAGATGGGGATGAGTATAACATTGATGGTTACACATTCTTTAGGAAGGACAGACAGAACAGAAAAGGGGTTGCCATATATGTCAAGCAGAATGTATATGCAAGTCTTCAGTTGGATAGTGAGCCACATCTTAGTGAAGATATCTGGATTAGTTTGGAAAGCATTATGGAAAGAGGCTTTATTTTTAGGAGTGTGCTACAGACCCCATCAATACAAACAGTAATTTCAGTGCACATCTTTTTAGTAATATTAACACTAGAATTACCAGCGCCTACGAAAAAAATTTAATCTGGCCCACCTTAAATCCCTTCGTACCTCTCCGTCAGTGACATTTGTCTTGTAAATGTGTCGTTAAGCCCAAGCAGCAAGCAGCCTGCTATACCATCACCCCCACCGCTGCAGAACGAGTAAGAAGTTCTCCCAGTTCCAGCCTTGATTATCTGGGAGTGAGCTACCTAGAATTGTAAGGGGAAATAATTTCATGTGTGTTCTGTATCTATAACAATCTATGTAACATATCGTTAAAACAGAAATGTTTTTTGATGTTTTAGTAATTAATGACAAAATGTAGAATGAACTGTATAATGTGTGAAGGCTGATGGCCAAATATCAAATAAACACTTTCACAAAAGGTACAAGTACAATACGATAGCTTCCGTGGTGCAGCGGTAAGAACTGCCGAGATATAATCCAGAGGTTGTGAGTCCGAAACCTGCTCCCCCGCAAATTTACTGTTTTGAGTAGTGAGCTGCTCTTATTGTTAATATTATCCAAAAAAACATACATTTGATTTGTGTCTGTAACAGCCGGTGTAAATTTATAGCACTTGTAAAAGTTAGCCTTTTTTTTTTTATTTCTCTTGTCATGATCACGATAAAACACCCGCCCCAGATCTGATGCGGTTACTGTTTATCTAAAACTGGGAATAACTGTAGATGTGAGTAGTGTTTTGAGACAATGGAACTGGAAATTCTCTGATCTTGAGGGATAAAAGCTGACACACAAATGCTGGTGAATCTGCTTTCTTCGTATCTCACCGTCACTTGAATTTTTTTTTTTATTCAGTTTTATTGAGTGTTCCTACTCATGCCAAATTAGTATACATCTTATGGTCCATGAAGTCAAAGCCACACTGACAAAAAACAGAGACATTGGTACAGTGGAACCTCGGTTCACGAACATCTCGGTACACGTACAAATCGGTTTACGACCAAAAAGTTTGCCAAACTTTTGCCTCGGTTCACAACCACACACTCGGTATATGAACAAGCCAGTTTCCCTTTCGGTTTGTACATGTTCAGTCTCTCACTGTGCATTGAGCGAGAGAGCGCGACACACACAGGCAGCGCGAGAGAGGGAGACGCACGCATGCACACACAGGCAGCGAGAGAGAGAGAGAGAGCTGGACGCATAAGGTAGGAAGACAGTTAAAGAATGCACTGGGCTTGATTTTGTTTTCACTTCTGTTTACAGCGATCGGTTCGTAGCATGCATTGTTGCAGTGTTACTTTTCTTGGTGGTTTATTAAATTTCAGATTTTTTCAAATGTTCATCTTTTTAAAAACTCATTTAAAAAAAAAAAAAAAAAAAAAAAGTTTTTTTAGCCAGTGGTTGGTAGCGCTATAGCGCGAACTATTGCAGTGTTAGTTTTCTCTGTTGTTCAAGGTTTTCTCAGTGTTATTCAATGTTTTTACATTTAGTTTACTATTACGCTGTGCATTCTATGGTTTAATTAACTATATTTGTGCTTAAAACAATCCTATGGGGGGAAATTGCTTCGGTTCATGACCAAATCAGTTTACAATCAGAGTTTTGGTACGAATTATGGTCGTGACCTGAGGTTCCACTGTATGTGGAAGAACAAACAACAGTGTAGAAATAAAAATGCATAGTAATGTAAATTCTAACCCAACATTTAAATATAGAAGGAGTAGTTTTGGAACGAATTATGGTCGTGAACCGAGGTTCCACTGTATATATGATATTTGGAATGTCATTTTATGACCTGTATAGTACGTTTTGGGAAAACATTGTTGCACTGATGCAACATTATTCATATTCATTCACATGCTTTATTGCTGTTGTAATCCGTGACCACGTTTTTTTTTTTTTTTTTTTTTTTCCTTCTTCAATTTTGCCCAGTCTCCACATTTTGGTGCATGGTGGTGTTTCTTTTGTACTCCAGGAAATGCAGAGGAAAGAATAGTAAAGAGAGATCAGTTCCACGCTATATACAATCATCAGATTCAAAATGTTAACAGTTCTCACACACCAGGATCGTCCTTCCTGCATTTATGATATGTGTACCTGTTTCAATGCACACACTTCTCTCTATGCTGTTGTTCCTGTTACACTGAAGGGGCTGGGGGAAGCAGCGGTCTTGGAACAGAAGATTGCATCCACTTTTGCTTTATCCATCGTTTTTTATTGTAAGAAGCGACAGCGAAATTCCTCTGCAAGGTGAGCCATGAATGTTCTTCTTTTCTCAGTGGACCCTGTGCATGCCTTGCGCCGTACTTGTGCGTTGATCGCCACCTACATGTTCCTGCTCACACTGAATAAGCTCACGCCTTCTGATGCATGTCAATGTAGCACCGGGAAAAAAACCAAAGACAAATGTGACATTTTGAAGAAATCATTGTATGACCTGAATAGTACCAATCAGAAAACATCATCACACGAATGCAATATTATTTGAAAATGAACAGTGTCAGATCGGGTGTGAATTTATACTGGTGCTGTTAGTTAGAATCAAATCGGGGAGGGAGAGTGTGAATGTGACAGAGAGAATAAAACTGAAAAAAATTATAACTTTTAGAATTTAGAAAGGGAGCTGGTTTTGAACTCACGATCTCTGGATTATGTTTCAGCAGTTGTTACTGCTGCACAACGGAAGCTATCGTATTGTACTTGTACCGTTTATGAAACTGTTTATTTGATATTTGGCCATCAGCCTTCACACATTATATAGTTCATGTCTACATTTTGTCATTTATTACTAAAACATGAAAAATGTTTCTGTTTTAACAATGTGTTTACATAGATTATTGTAGACACAAAACACACATGAAATTATTTTTCCTTACAACTCTAGGTAGCTCACTCCCAGATAAGCAAGGCTGGAACTGGGAGATCTTCTAACCTATTCTGCGGCGGTGGGAGTGATAGGTATAGCAGGCTGCTTGGGCTTAACAACACATTTCCAAGACTAATGACACTGACGGAGAGGTGCAAAGGGGATTTAAGGTGGGCCGGATTTATGTGTTTTTTATAGGTTCTGGTAATTCTAGTGTTAAAAAAGCAAGCTTGTACGGAGGTGATATAATCATGTCAGACTTTAATTACCCAAATATTAACTGGGCTAACTTTGCAAATGGTGGAGTACAAGAACAGGAGTTTTAAGATATCATCAGTGACTACTTTTTAAAACAGTATGTTAATGCCCCAGCATTGGGTGAAGCCTGTCGAGATTTAGCATTTGCTAATAATCAGGATAGAACTCAGGGTGTAGAGGTGATTGAACCTCTAGGGTCAAGTGACCAATATATATATTATATATAAATATATCTTCTTATATAATACCCTACCATGGCTGTCAGTTTGTCTATCCAGGATTTTAAATCACTTGTAGCTTGCAAACTGTTTGAACTATTGACCTGAAATTTGGTACACATATACTACATAGATAGATAGATAGATAGATAGATAGATAGATAGATAGATAGATAGATAGATAGATAGATAGATAGATAGATAGATAGATAGATAGATAGATACTTTATTAATCCCCAAGGGGGAATTCACATACTCCAGCAGCAGCATACTGATAAAAACAATATTAATTAAAGAGAGATAAAAACAAAGTGCAAGGTGGAGAATGCAGGTATAACAGTCAATAACTTTGTATAATGTTACCGTTTGTTCCTCCCCCACACTATGCGACTTTTCAATTCCATTGGGGTGGGGGGTAATCTCCTCAGTCGTCAGTGGAGCAGGACAGTGACCGCAGTCTGTTGCTGAAGCTGCCCCTCTGTCTGGAGATGATACTGCTCAGTGGATGCAGTGGATTCTCCATGATTGACAGGAGCCTGCTCAGCACCCACCTCTCCGCCACAGATGTCAAACTGTCCAGCTCCGTGCCTACAATAGAGCCTGCCTTCCTCACCAGTTTGTCCAGGCGTGAGGCGTCCCTCTTCTTTATGCTGCCTCCCCAGCACACCACCACGTAGAAGAGGACGCTCGTCACAACCGTCTGATAGAACATCTGCAGAATCTTATTGCAGATGTTGAAAGACGCCAGCCTTCTAAGAAAGTATAGTCAGCTCTGTCCTCTCTTGCACAGAGCATCGGTATTGGCAGTCCAGTCCAGTTCATCATCCAACTGCACTCCCAGGTATTTATACAGTGGGTACGGAAAGTATTCAGACCCCCTTCAATTTTTCACTCTTTGTCATATTGCAGCCATTTGCTAAAATCATTTAAATTAATTTTTTCCCTCATTAATGTACACACAGCACCCCATATTGACAGACAAAAAAAAGAATTTTTGAAATTGTTGCAGATTTATTAAAAAAGAAAAACTGAAATATCACATGGTCCTAAGTATTCAGACCCTTTGCTGTGACACTCATATATTTAACTCAGGTGCTTTCCATTTCTTCTGATCATCCTTGAGATCACCTTCATTTGAGTCCAGCTGTGTTTGATTATACTGATTGGACTTGATTAGGAAAGCCACACACCTGTCTATATAAGACCTTACAGCTCACAATGCATGTCAGAGCAAATGAGAATCATGAGGTCAAAGGAACTGCCTGAAGAGCTCAGAGACAGAATTGTGGCAAGGCACAGATCTGGCCAAGGTTACAAAAAAATTTCTGCTGCACTTAAGGTTCCCAAGAGCACAGCGGCCTCCATAATCCTTAAATGGAAGACGTTTGGGACGACCAGAACCCTTCCTAGAGCTGGCCTTCCGGACAAGCTGAGCTACCGGGGGAGAAGAGCCTTGGTGAGAGAGGTAAAGAAGAACCCAAAGATCACTTTGGCTGAGCTCCAGAGATGCAGTCAGGAGATGGGAGAAAGTTGTAGAAAGTCAACCATCACTGCAGCCCTCCACCAGTCAGGGCTTTATGGCAGAGTGGCCTGTCGGAAGCCTCTCCTCAGTGCAAGACACATGACAGTCCGCATGGAGTTTGCTAAAAGACACCTGAAGGAGAAATAAGATTCTCTGGTCTGATGAGACCAAGATAGAACTTTTTGGCCTTAATTCTAAGCGGTATGTGTGGAGACAACCAGGCACTGCTCATCACTTGTCCAATACAGTCATCACAGTGAAGCATGGTGGTGGCAGCATCATTCTGTGGGGGTGTTTTTCAGCTGCAGGGACAGGACGACTGGTTGCAATCGAGGGCAAGATGAATGCGGCCAAGTAAAGGGATATCCTGGACAAAAACCTTCTCCAGAGTGCTAAGGACCTCAGACTGGGCCGAAGGTTTACCTTCCAACAATACAATGACCCTAAGCACACAGCTAAAATAACGAAGGTGTGGCTTCACAACAACTCTGTGACTGTTCTTGAATGGCCCAGCCAGAGCCCTGACTTAAACCCAATTGAGCATCTCTGGAGAGACCTAAAAATGGCTGTCCAGCAACGTTTACCATCCAACCTGACAGAACTGGAGAGGATCTGCAAGGAGGAATGGCAGAGGATCCCCAAATCCAGGTGTGAAAAATTTGTTGCATCTTTCCCAAGAAGACTCATGGCTGTATTAGCTCAAAAGGGTGCTTCTACTAAATACTGAGCAAAGGGTCTGAATACTTAGGACCATGTGATAGTTCAGTTTTTCTTTTTTAATAAATCTGCAACAATTTCAAAAATTCTTTTTTTTGTCTGTCAATATGGGGTGCTGTGTGTACATTAATGGGGGAAAAAATTAATTTAAATGATTTTAGCAAATGGCTGCAATATGACAAAGAGTGAAAAATTGAAGGGGGTCTGAATACTTTCCGTACCCACTGTAGGTCTGTACACTCTGCACACAGCCACCTCTGATGATCACAGGGTCTGTGAGGGGCCTGGGCCTCCTAAAATCCACCACCAGCTCTTTGGTTTTGCTGGTGTTCAGTTGTAGGTGGTTTGAGTCGCACCATTTACTAAAGCCCTTGATTAGGTTCCTATACTCCTCCTCCTGCCCAGTCCTGATGCAGCTCACGATAGCAGTGTTGTCAGCAAACTTTTGCTCGTGGCAGGAGTTGTATTGGAAGTCCGATGTATATAGGCTGAACAGAACTGGAGAAAGTACAGTCTCCAATGGCGCTCCTGTGCTGCTGACCACAATGTCATACCTGCAGTTCCCGAGACGCACATACTGAGGTCTGTCTGTAAGATAGTTCACTTTCCATGCCACCAGGTATGAATCTACTCCCATATCTGTCAGCTTGTCCCTAAGGAGCAGAGGTTGGATGGTGTTGATGGTGCTAGAGAAGTCCAGAAACATAATTCTTACTGCACCACTGCCTCTGTCCAAGTGGGAGAGGGATCGGTGTAGCATGTAGATGGCATCCTCCGCTCCCTCCTTCTCCTGATATGCGAACTGCAGAGGGTTGAGGGTGTGGCGAACCTGTGGCCTCAGGTGGTGAAGCAGCAGCCGCTCCATGGTCTTCATCACATGTGACATCAGGGCGACAGGCCTGAAGTCATTCAGCTCACTAGGACGTGATACCTTTGAGACTGGGGTGATGCAAGATGTTTTCCAAAGCCTCGGGACTCTCCCCTGTTCCAGGCTCAAGTTGAAGATGCGCTGTAGAGGACTCCCCAGCTCCAACGCACAGGCCTTCAACAGTCGTGGCGATACTCCATCTGGACCCACTGCTTTGCTGGCACGGAGTTTCCTCAGCTGTCTACTTATCTGGGCTGCTGTAATTGTGGGTGGGGGAAAACTCTCTCCTATGCTGGTATCAGCAGAAGGATGGGTGGAGGATGCATTACTCTGAGGTGAGAGTGGGTTAGGGTGGTCAAACCTGCTAAAAAAGTTGTTCGTCAGGTTTGCTTTTTCCCTGTCTCTCTCGATGGAGGCACCCCGCTTCGAGCGGCAGCCAGTGATGATCTTCATCCCATCCCACACTTCCTTCATGCTGTTATTCTGCAATCTTTTTGTTCCAGTTTTCTCCTGTACAGCTCTTTCGCCGCCCTGAGCTGGATTCAGAGTTCCTTCTGCACGCACTTGAGCTCATGCTCATACTACATGACATCTGCTATCTGCTTTCGGGGTGATGATTAACCTCCAACGTTATTCCTCTTTTTATTTTATTGTAGAAACAACTGTTGGCAGTGGCCAGCAGGGCTGCCATGTGGCACATGCATATGGGCGCCGTTCTCATTCCCTATCACCTTCGCCATCACTTCCCCTACCTCTTCATATCTTAAATCATCCTTGAGGCAGATTAAGTGAAATATTAAGGAAAACTTACTAAGTAATTGCAACACAAACACTGATTTAGTCAGTTTTAATGCAAAAAGGTTCATACGAAAGATGGGAAGACGACACTAGGGTGGAGAAAAGAAGAGCTGCTCAGGAAGCAGCATGTGCATCAACCTCTGAGCAAACAAATGCTAAAGGTATAGAGAAAGAGTATGAAAACTATATGAATGCTCAAGTCAAGTGTATTCACTGCACCTTATCGTGCAGTATGCCGTTACTGGTATAATATAATACAATTCTCAGTATTTTGAAAGAATGTAAATGCAAAGACCAAAACTGTTAAGCCTATCTTTAGTAGGGCAATTTTTGCACAATTGTGACAAAGTTTAAAAAGGATAAACCGGGATAAGGGTTTAAGTATGGAGACAAGAAGTTCGCAATGCAATCCCAGTAATCACCAACACAAATGGAGATGAAATCATTGACCATAAAAATATAATGCACACATTTAGTGACTACTATAAATCACTTATATTCTACTGAGTTTAAAGAAGACAACACACAATCTAATGCATTTCTAGATACATTACAGATACCACAAATACTTTTAGTGCGGAGGAACTGGATAAACCTCTGGTGCTATCAGAATTACTAGATGCTATAAAGTCACTTCAAGGCGGGAAAGCAGCAGGCCCTAATGGCTACCCTGCAGAATTTTATAAGAAATTCTCCACTCGGCTAGCTCCCCTCCTATTAGCAACATTTACAGAAGCTAGAGACAATCATAAACTTTTCGCCAAGCAATCATTACCATCTTTCCTAAACAAAAGAAGGACTTATTACAATGTGCATCATACAGACCAATTTCACTTCGGAGTAATGATGTTAAGATACTCTCAAAAATCATAGCTAGAAGGATGGAGAAAGTGCTGTCCTCGGTAATATCACAAGATCAAACTGGATTTATCAAGGGTCGACACTTGTCTTCCAATCTTCAACGCCTGTTTAATGTAATATACTCACCAGCAAAGTCAAACACCCCAGAAATATTATTATAATTGCATGCAGAAAAAGCATTTGACATGATTGAATGGAAATACCTTTTCACTATATTAGAGAAATTTGGGTTTGGTTCGAACATTTGTGCATGGATCAAACTACAGTAATCCCTCGCTATATCGCGCTTCGACTTTCGCGGCTTCACTCTATCGCGGATTTTATATGTAAGCATATTTAAATATATATCACGGATTTTTTGCTGGTTTGCGGATTTCTGCGGACAATGGGTCTTTTAATTTCTGGTACATGCTTCCTCAGTTGGTTTGCCCAGTTGATTTCATACAAGGGACGCTATTGGCAGATGGCTGAGAAGCTACCCAACTTACTTTTCTCTCTCTCGCTCTTGCTCTGACATTCTCTGCTCCTGACGGAGGGGGTGTGAGCAGGGGGGCTGTTCGCACACCTAGACGATACTGACGCTCGTCTAAAAATGCTGAAAGATTACCTTCACGTTGCTCCCTTCTGTGCAGCTGCTTCGTGAAGTGACATGCTGCGCGGTGCTTCGCATACTTAAAAGCTCGAAGGGCACATATTGATTTTTGCTTGTTTGCTTTTCTCTGTCTCTCTCTCTCTCTCTCTGACATTCTCTGCTCCTGATGGAGGGGGTGTGAGCTGCTGCCTTCATTGCAACTGCTTTGTTCCGCGGTGCTTCGCATACTTAAAAGCCAAACAGCCCTATTGATTTGTTTGCTTTTCTCTCTCTCTCTCTCTGACATTCTCTGCTCCTGATGCGCACTCCTTTGAAGAGGAAGATATGTTTGCATTCTTTTAATTGTGAGACGGAACTGTCATCTCTGTCTTGTCATGGAGCACAGTTTAAACTTTTGAAAAAGAGACAAATGTTTGTTTGCAGTGTTTGAATAAAGTTCCTGTCTCTCTACAACTTCCTGTGTTTCTGTGCAAATCTGTGACCCAAGCATGACAATATACAATACAATACAATAGTTTATTTTTGTATAGCCCAAAATCACACAGGAAGTGCCGCAATGGGCTTTAACAGGCCCTGCCTCTTGACAGCCCCCCAGCCTTGACTCTCTAAGAAGACAAGGAAAAACTCCCAAAAAAACCTTGTAGGGAAAAATAGAAGAAACCTTGGGAAAGGCAGTTTAAAGAGAGACCCCTTTCCAGGTAGGCTGGGCGTGCAGTGGGTGTCAAAAGAAGGGGGTCAATACAATACAATGCAGTTCACAGAACAGAACAATTCCTCAATATAGTAAGAAATAAAAAATATAAATTTTAGAATATAAACATATGGTTTCTACTTCGCGGATTTTCACCTTTCGTGGGGGGGTCTGGAACGCAACCCCCACGATCGAGGAGGGATTACTGTACTCTATACCAGTCCAGAAGCTTCAGTTTGTATTAAAAACATTTGTTTAGACTACTTTAAACTAGAACGTGGTACCAGACAAGGATGCCCCTTGTCACCACTGCTATTTGCAATTGCCATTGAACCACTGGCGGTTCACTGTCGAAATGCTTATCAGATAAAGGGGACTATCAGAGAAGGACTGGAACAGAAAATTTCTCTATATGCAGATGATATGGTACTATATATATCAGACCCACAAAATTCTGGGCCTGCAGTCTTGACAGCACTTACAGAATTTCAAAAGATCTCTGGTCTCAGAATTAATCTGAATAAAAGTGTACTCTTTCCAGTGAATTCTCAAGCATATAATATTAGATTGGACACCCTACCTTTTATCATTGCAGATCAGTTTAAATACCTAAGGGGTAAATATCACAAGTAAACACAAAGCTCTTTATCGGCAAAATTTTGCCGTCTGTATGAAAAAAAATTAAGCAAGACTTGCATAGATGGTCAACCTTTCATCTCACTGTAGCTGGAAGAATAAACGTTATTAAGATGAATATTCTTCCTAAGCTTTTTTTATTTCAAAACATTCCAATATACATCAATAAATCATTTTTTAAGCAATTAGATTCAACAATAGCCTAATTTATTTGGAACTCAAAACATCCACATATCCAAAGAACAACCCTACAAAGAAGGTGGCATGGCTCTACTCAACTTTCAGTTTTATTACTGGGCAGCAAACATACAAGCTATAAAAACCTGAACACAAATAGATGAACATACAGAGGCTTGGTCCGCAATAGAAGTAAAATCCTGCAGTACTTCTTTATATTCCCTGCTTTGTGCCACAATAAATGCAAGCTATTGCCAATATACTAATAACCCAATTGTGCTTCACTCACTCAGGACATGGAACCGATGTAGAAAGCATTTTAAGATGGAGAATTTTTTATCTGTGGCACCCCTGCAAGAGAACCTTCTCAAACATATGCAGTTTTTAATATCTGGAAAAGATTTGGGATTAAATTACTTAGAGATCTTTATATAGACAACATGTTTGCATCCTATGACCAATTACATTCCAAATTTAACTTTCCAGCTACACATTTCTTTCACTATCTTCAAATTAGGAACTTTGTTAAACAGAACCTGCCCGATTTTCCTCATCTTGCACCCCTCCTCCATGCTGGAAAAAATATTGCTCAATTTGAAGGACTTAAACACCATCTCTGCAACATATAAAATTATTTTACAGTTACTCCCTTTCAAAGATCCAAGAGGACAATGGGAAAAAGATCCCTTAATCAATATATCAGAAAAGGAGTGGAAAATAGCAGTACAGAGAATTCACTGTCCAAAATGTTTCCAGGGCAAGATCCAACCTGTGAACGCTGCAATCAAGTCCCAGCCTCACTGGGTCACATGTTTTGGGCCTGCACCAAATTAACATAATTTTGGACCAAAATTTTTAAGTGCCTCTCAGACAGCCTTCGTGTCACAATCCCTCCTAATCCATTAACAGCTGTGTTTGGTGTTCTTCCAGATGGGTTTAAAGTGGAGAAGGACAAACAAACTGTGATTGCATTCACTACACTATTGGCACGCAGACTTATTTTGCTAAACTGGAAGAATCCTAATTCTCCTCTAAGTCAGTGGGAAACTGATGTTTTATATTATTTGAAATTGGAAAAAATCAAATTCTCAGAGGATCTGTACAGAACTTTTTCAAAACCTGGCAGGATCTAATCAATAATATTTTAGAATAAGCTCTTAATAAAGCTCTGAGGAAGCAATTCTCTCCGCATTTTTTTTTCTCTTCTCCATTCATCTCTATAGCCCTATTATACTAATCAATTTAGGTATGTTTAAAAGCTTTATGGTTTACCCCATTGGCCATGCTCTCTTTCTCAGGGGTGGGGGTCGATCTGTTGTCAATCGTATTTTTTGTAAAAACTGATCTATCTGTATGGAATGATTAAAATTAATAAAATTAAAAAAAAAAAAAAAAAAGTATGGAGACAGTTTTGGAATAGTGAAGCAGGTTTAAAAACATTTTGCATATAATGCAGGACAGGTTCATCCAAAAAATGTAGAAATAGTAGGAAATTAAAAAAAAAATAATGCTGCAAAGGAAAAAGACGGCACTAAAAGTCATATAAGACTAATAACTCCAGTGTGAATTGTAAGCACACGAGATCATGAGGGCATCTATTAAAAGGATATTAGGGAAGTTAAAAGACTTAGGAACATTGCAGATTAGGTGAAAGATGACTGTGTTGGATAATCTATATATATATATATATATATATATATATATATATATATATATACAGTAATCCCTCCTCCATCGCGGGGGTTGCGTTCCAGAGCCACCCGCGAAATAAGAAAATCCGCGAAGTAGAAACCATATGTTTATATGGTTATTTTTATATTGTCATGCTTGGGTCACAGATTTGCGCAGAAACACAGGAGGTTGTAGAGAGACAGGAACGTTATTCAAACACTGCAAACAAACATTTGTCTCTTTTTCAAAAGTTTAAACTGTGCTCCATGACAAGACAGAGATGACAGTTCTGTCTCACAATTAAAAGAATGCAAACATATCTTCCTCTTCAAAGGAGTGTGTGTCAGGAGCAAAGCTGTTGAAGGCGGCAGCTCACACCCCCTCCATCAGGAGCAGGGAGAGAGAGAGACAGAGTTTGTTTTTCAATCAAAAATCAATACGTGCCCTTCGAGCTTTTAAGTATGCGAAGCACCGTGCAGCATGTCGTTTCAGGAAGCAGCTGCACAAAAGATAGCAACGTGAAGATAATCTTTCAGCATTTTTAGACGAGCGTCCGTATCGTCTAGGTGTGCGAACAGCCCCCCTGCTCAATCCCCATACGTTAGGATCAGAGAAAGTCTGCACAAGAGAGAGAGAGAGAAAAGTAAGCAATCTAGCTTCTCAGCCATCTGCTAATAGCGTCCCTTGTATGAAATCAACTGGGCAAACCAACTGAGGAAGCATGTACCAGAAATTAAAAGACCCATTGTCCGCAGAAACCCGCGAAGCAGCGAAAAATCCGCGATATATATTTAAATATGCTTACATATAAAATCCGCGATGGAGTGAAGCCGCGAAAGGCGAAGCGCGATATAGCGAGGGATTACTGTATATATATGTATATATAATTCACTAAGTCCATGGCAAGCAAGACGCACGCAAGACCGAGCCCCGCCCACCAACAATTCACTAAGCAGCCGACCATAGCACACGCACTACAGAGCCAACAATTCGCGCGAGAGCGAAAGCATTTGCCAGGAATGTTTTCATTAATCAAGAACGAAAGTCGGAGGTTCGAAGAAGATCACATACCGTCGTAGTTCCGACCATATACGATGCCGACTGGCGATCCGGCGGCGTTATTCCCATGACCCACCGGGCAGCCATTACTCCCACTGGCATATCTCCGCATAAAGTCAAACTTAAAACTGGTTCAGTCGTCATGCTTCTCAGAAACCTCATACCAGCAAGAAGTCTCTGTAAAGGCACTAGACGGACTGTTCTCAGCATTCACCGCAATGTACTAGAGTGTAAAACAATCACAGCTGCTACCTCACAAACTGTCCTTATTCCCCAGATTTCCCTGACCCCATCAGATTCAAATTTGCCTTTTACTATTACACGGAGACAATTTCCTGTTAGATTGGCCTTTGCAATGACAATTAATAAGGCACAGGGACAAACTTTCAAAAAGATATGCCTGTATCTGCCAAAACCAGTTTTCAGTCACGGACAATTGTATGTTGCTCTCTCCAGAGTTCCATATTTTCATTCACTTACAGCACACAGGAGCGCGCGTGTGCGAGAGAGAGACAGACACACACACACACACACGAGAGAGAAAGAAAGAGAGAGTCCCCGACCCCATCAGATTCAAATTTGCCTTTTACGTTTACACACAGACAATTTCCTGTTAGAGTGGCCTTTGCAGTGACCATTAATAAGGCACAGGGACACACTTTCAAAACGATATGCCTGTATCTACCAAACCCAGTTTTCAGTCACGGACAATTGTATGTTGCTCTCTCCAGAGTTCCATCTTTTCATTCAATTACAGTCATATCCTCAAACCCACCCCATTTGGACAACTGTCTTTCAGGAAGTGTTCACCCATCAATACATAATTATGTAGCATATGCTACGCCGCGTGTTGGCTAGTTTATAATAAAAGATTAAAGGAGCTAAACCTTTCCTTTTTAAGCAAAAGGAGACTAAGTGGTGAAATGGCTGAAGTGGTTAAAATTATGAAGGGGGAGTTATTACAGTAGATCAAGGCTGTTACTTTAAAATGAGTTCAACAAGAACACGGTCACATTTGGAAATTTAAGGGTAAAATTTCACACAGACAATTTGAAAATTTTTGTTAACACAGAGAACCATAGATACATGAAATAAGTTGCCAAGTAGTGTGGTAGACATAAGATGGTAGGACTTCAGGAACCTTCAAAGCTAGTCTTGAAGAATTGATTGAATACAACTGGCAAGCTTTGTTGTGCTGAATTAATTGTCTCTTCTCATCCAGACTGTTCTGTTTTCTAATATAAATTTAGAACATTAGAAAATGTAAACGTGGAGAAATTTTTTGGTACCCTCCACAAAAAAAGAAGAACCCAAATTGTCTGTGAAATAACTTAAAACTAGCAGAAATAATTGGCCCTTATCATTGTTAATTTTGTTTAACAAAAATCTGACTTTACTGAAGAATTTGGATTCAACAGAATATTTCAAATAATAACACAAATGAAAATGGCATGGACAGAAATGATGAGACCCTTAACCTAATATTTTGTTGGACAACCTTAAGTGGCAATCACTGCAAACAAGTGATTCCTGTAGCTTTCAATGAGACTTCTGCACCTGTCGACAGATAGTTTAGTCCAGCTGTGTCAGGTTTGAAGGGTGCCTTCCCTAAAGTTACATACAGTTTGTTTTATTCCACAGATGTTCAATAAGATTCAAATGAAAGTTCATAGAAGGCCACTTCAGAATAGTGCAATGTTTTGTTCTAAGCCACTTTTGTGTGTTTTGGGTCATTGTCCTATTGGAGGATCAATTATCTGCGACTGAGACCTATCTTTCATACTTGGAGGTACGTTTCACCTCAGAATGTCTTAAGGCACCCCATGTCAGACACAGCAAAGCAGCCTCAAAACATAACTCAGCCTCCTTCATGTTTCACAATAGGTATGATGTAATTTTCTTTGAAAGCTTCACTTATTTGTCTGTGGACACAGAGCTAATGTGACTTGCTAGGACATTCTCTCAGAAGCATTGTGACTCGTCGGTATGCATTTTAGCAAATTCCATTCTGGTATTTTTGTTTTTTAGTGGAGACCTACTGGTTCGTCTTACGTAGGTGTGACCAGACAATGATGAACTTTGACCATGGAGTTCAGTTTGTATTTTTTTGGACCTTGTACTTGGCTTTTTGTCTGGTGTTCACATTATACATCTGCCCATTCTAGGGTCAATTGCCACTTGTGGCCTATCCAGGGAGGTTGGATACAGTCACGTGGACCTCAAAATTCTTAGTGTTTAACACATGGTAGACACAAATGCCTATCTAGACTTATCAAGCTTATCTTGATTTATCAATAGCAGACAGAAGCACTTCTCAAACATGTGGAACCATGTAGCTGTCTCTTTTGTAGCACTCATTAAAATGTACCAATTAATCATTAAGGTTCAGCTACCTGTTGCTACTGAACTCCTGAACAGATAACACCCATTTTAGGTTTTTTTTTTTGTTTTGTTTTTTTCTCTCAGTGCCATTTTTTTGTTCAGTTTATTTTTCTTTCCTCCTGAACCCCATCAGCAGAGCTGGTCAGTTCATTAGGTGACATAGATGGGTGCTGTTTCAGAAAGTTAAGGGGCACCATTTATGTATCTCCAGTGGTCCATGCTATGGATAGCAAGGATCGTTGCATTGGCATTGGCAAGTCAAGCGTTGTGTGCTCTGGACCTTTCTGCCTCCCCTCATTCCTTCACTCTATGAACACCAAGGAGTGTTGTTTTGGTAACTAAAAGAGTGGGCGTGTTTAAGAATCCTGTCTGGCCCCGCAAATACAATAGCTATAAATTAATAGAGAAAATGTGAATTATACTTTATGTATCTGTTAAATCTGATGGTTAGTATGTTTTATCGTAACTTTAACTACATTTTTCAAAATATACAGGAAAATTTAAAAAGCAGCTTTTCCAATAATGTTTTTTAAAATAGTTTTAAATCTGTCAGTTTTCATGTGGATTAATATGATCGCTATTTCTGTGCATTTTTTTGTTTTGATAAACACACAAGTAAAGGCAGCCCTAAAAAGAAAGTCATTTGAAATTTTACCCTCATAATGTACAGTCTATTTTCATTAATGTCTTCATTTTACCTATTCATTCTGTAACCCTAATAAGGCCATTGCTGTCAAAGGGACCTTTAAAACCCTATCATCAGGTTTTCCAGTTATTTTACTAAATCACTTCTTAAAAAAAAAAAAAGCAGGAGCAGAGTATCTAATCTAGGAATGGGTTAAAACAATTATATCTAAGAATAGCTGCTTTCAGATTTTTTTTTAATTTATTTATTTTGTTATAACTTCCTTCAGCTAAGACGGTTGATGAGTGATCCAGGAATGGTTCAGTAGTTTTACATCAAAAAAAGTTACTTTTTGTGTATTGAGTTATTTCATTATGCTAAATTTGATTCCCATGTGTTCACAGGTACTCAGGACATAGTGTTTGGAGAAGTGGACCGCTAGCCATTATGGATATTGAATGTTCAAAGCTATTGTGAAGTTCAAGTGAGAATAACTTAATTTCTGTGTGTCTCTCACTCCAATCAAAGTTCAATAAATGTCTCAATTATGAAAAAAACGATTGGGATGTTATTTATTTGCTATAATGTGTGTTAACTGTAGAGTGGTTATTATGGAGAACTAAAGTAGGTGGGATATAGCAATGTTATTTCAAGAAATGGTTTCTTTAATAAAAAAATAAAAAAAACTAATGAAATGAGTTTAGTTCTGGTATACCCTGATTTTGCCAAAATATCCGTGTACTTTAGTGCAGATGTATAAATATTTTGTACCTTAATACTGTATATAGTACAGTATATTAGATTAATCCATCCATCCATCCATCCATTTTCCAACCCGCTGAATCCGAACACAGGGTCACGGGGGTCTGCTGGAGCCAATCCCAGCCAACACAGGGCACAAGGCAGGAAACAATCCTGGGCAGGGTGCCAACCCACCGCAGGACACACACAAACACACCCACACACCAAGCACACACTAGGGCCAATTTAGAATCGCCAATCCACCTAACCTGCATGTCTTTGGAATGTGGGAGGAAACCGGAGCGCCCGGAGGAAACCCACGCAGACACGGGGAGAACATGCAAACTCCACGCAGGGAGGACCCGGGAATCAAACCCAGGTCCCCAGATCTCCCAACTGCGAGGCAGCAGCGCTACCCACTGCGCCACCGTGCCGCCCATATTAGATTAATACTGTGGCAAAATGTAATTTATTTATACTGTAAAATATAGTATATCAGAGTTTACTTTGTGTTTAATTGGTGTTATTGAGGCTTATCGTCATTTTCTTTTTCTCCCCACCTCCCAAATTGGACACATTCCCTTCAGTTTTTCATTGGCCTTGGGGAAGTTTGGCCACAATAACACCAGTTCCTGCTTTCTCCTTTTCCTTGTCACCTTTATTTTATCATTCCTAGCCTGAAATATATAATCTCCACCACTTTCTTCATAAGCAGAGGTGCTCAGTTAATTTCCTAGAAGGTTGCTATGGCTGCAAGCAATTGTTACGATTTCTTAATTAATTTTAAGGTGTGTTTTTGGTTTATGCATTTTTGTGTTTAATTAGATATTCTGCTGCTTGTGTTTTCATAAAAAAAAAATTTCAAAACTTCTGACACATGAGAAATGTTAAGTTGCCATGGTATGCTTCACTATAAAACTTCCAGCAGCTATTGGAACTCTTACTGGCTATTTACCCATCGCTTCCACTCCTCCTGCCCCTTTGCTTCATCGGTTTTTTGGACTTAATCCTACATTAACACTACCGTTTCATTTTAGTATATCTTTAGTTGCACATTTGATCCTTTCTATATTCTGCTTGTCTAGCCCATCAAAAGGTGTTCCATATTTCTCCAGAGTGAAGGCTAACCGCTTTAACAGAAATATAACAAAGGTCTGACAGAGATTGCCATTGGCAATTACACATCTGGTTTAGGGTTTGAGACCTACTTAAACCCTATACCATTCTTCTTTAACACTTCTCTATGAGAGTTCAAAATTAAACATCTCCTTTTAGCCCTTGCTGTCTGGGAATTATACTCGTATAATTGTTTAAAGATGTTCTCAGTTTTAATTCTAACAGTTTTTGATGTATTGTACTATATACTTCTTTACTATTTGCTTCAATTTTCATGTTGCATCAGTTTGGAAAAATCAATATTATTCAAACAAATATCCTTCCCAAACATATATGCCTCTTTGATTGTGTATATATATATATATATATATATATATATATATATATATATATATATATATATATATAATTCATTTTATTTATATAGCACCTTTCCCGAGCTCACGGTACTTCAGTGTGTAAGATAGAAAGAACGGCAGGGTATACAGTATATAGCATTGTACAAACCACATAAATAAACAAAGAAGATTAAGAACATAAATTCAGAGAAAAAAAAGCCTAACAGACAAAATAATTGATAGTCTAGCACACACACACACATACATAGGATACATGAGCATCTTGACATAAAGGTAAACTGATAGAAGGGTAATAAAGTCAAGTAGAGCTAAAAGCCTTCCTGAACACATGAGTTTTGAGTTGATTTTTAAAAGAATTCATGGAGTCAGCTGACCTGATTAATTTAGGTAGGTCATTCCAGAGTCTGGGCGCTATACAGCTGAAGGCCCTGTCACCCATGAAGTGTAAATTAGTGTGGGGCACAACAAGATTGCCAGAATCAGAGGACCTTAGTGGTCGGACAGGCACATAGTAATGGAGAAGGTCACTGATCTAGTTTGACGCAAAGTCGTTTAAGGCTTTGTAGGTTATTAGTAGCATTTTATATTCGATTCTGTAAGACACAGGGAGCCAGTGAAGGCGGAGCAGGATGGGTGTGATGTGCTCGCTGCTGCTGGTTTGTGTAAGGACTGTTGCAGCCGAGTTTTGAATAAGCTGGAGCTGTGATACAAGATTAGAAGGGGCACATGCCAGCAGAGAGTTACAATAATCGATGCGGGATGTGATAAAAGCATGGACAAGTTTCTCAGCATTATAAAAGGAGAGGAAGGAGTGAACATGGGATACAGTGGGGCAAAAAAGTATTTAGTCAGCCACCAATTGTGCAAGTTCTCCCACTTAAAAAGATGAGAGAGGCCTGTAATTTTCATCATAGGTATACCTCAATTATGAGAGACAAAATGAGAAAAAAAAATCCAGAAAATCAGTCTGATTTTTAAATAATTTATTTGCAAATTATGGTGGAAAATAAGTATTTGATCACCTACAATCAAGCAACATTTCTGGCTGTCACAGACCTGTAACTTCTTCTGTAAGAGGCTCCTCTTATCCTCCACTCGTTACCTGTATTAATGGCACCTGTTTGAACTCGTTATCAATATAAAAGACACCTGTCCACAACCTCAAACAGTCACACTCCAAACTCCACTATGGCCAAGACCAAAGAGCTGTCAAAGGACACCAGAAACAAAATTGTAGACCTGCACCAGGCTGGAAAGACTGAATCTGCAATAGGTAAGCAGCTTGGTGTGAAGAAATCAACTGTGGGAGCAATTATTAGAAAATGTAAGACATACAAGACCACTGATAATCTCCCTCGATCTGGGGCTCCACGCAAGATCTCACCCCGTGGGGTCAAAATGATCACAAGAACGGTGAGCAAAAATCCCAGAACCACACGGGGGGACCTAGTGAATGACCTGCAGAGAGTTGGGACCAAAGTAACAAAGGCTACCATCAGTAACACACTACGCCGCCAGGGACTCAAATCCTGCAGTGCCAGACGTGTCCCCCTGCTTAAACCAGTACATGTGCAGGCCCGTCTGAAGTTTGCTAGAGAGCATTTGGATGATCCAGAAGAGGATTGGGAGAATGTCATATGGTCAGATGAAAAAAACTCTACTCGTCATGTTTGGAGGGGAAAGAATTCTGAGTTGCATCCAAAGAACACCATACCTACTGTAAAGTATGGGGGTGGAAACATCATGCTTTGGGGCTGTTTTTCTGCAAAGGGACCAGGACGACTGATCCGTGTAAAGGAAAGAGTGAATGGGGCCATGTATCGTCAGATTTTGAGTGAAAACCTCCTTCCATCAGCAAGGGCATTGAAGATGAAACGTGGCTGGGTCTTTCAGCATGACAATGATCCCAAACACACCGCCCGGGTAACGAAGGAGTGGCTTCGTAAGAAGCATTTCAAGGTCCTGGAGTGGCCTAGCCAGTCTCCAGATCTCAACCCCATAGAAAAATCTTTGGAGGGAGTTGAAAGTCCGTGTTGCCAAGCGACAGCCCCAAAACATCACTGCTCTAGAGGAGATCTGCATGGACGAATGGGCCAAAATACCAGCAACAGTGTATGAAAACCTTGTGAAGACTTACAAAAAACGTTTGACCTCTGTCATTCCCAACAAAGGGTATATAACAAAGTATTGAGATGAACTTCTGTTATTGACCAAATACTTTTTTTCCACCATAATTTGCAAATAAATTCTTCAAAAATCAGAAAATGTGATTTTCTGGATTTTTTTTTTCTCATTTTGTGTCTCATAGTTGAGGTATACCTATGATGAAAATTACAGGCCTCTCTCATCTTTTTAAGTGGGAGAACTTGCACAATTGGTGGCTGACTAAATACTTTTTTGCCCCACTGTATGTTACGGAGGTGAAAGTAAGAAAGTTTCTTAATGTGGTTTATGTGGGCAGAATAAGAAAGGGAAGAATCAAAAATGACACTAAGATTCTTTGCAGCAGAGGCAGGTCAGATGAGATCACCGCCAAGATTGACTGCGAAGGACCTCATTTTATTAAGTTGCACTTTAGTCCCAATTTGCAGGAGGTCATTTTTGTTGCAATTTATTTTTAAAGAGTTCTGCTCCATCCAGGTATTAATTTCACTGAGGCAGGTTGTGAACTGAGAAAGCTCTGATGAAGTTCCACTTTTAACATTAAAATAAAGTTGAGTATCGTCTGCATAAAAATGATAACCCAGTCCATAGCTACAAATAATATGGCCAAGGGGAAGCATATAAATACAGAAGAGAAGAGGGCCGAGGACAGAGCCCTGAGGAACTGTGTGTGACTGGCGCTGAGCTGGATCTGCTGTTGTCAAGACTAACAAACTCTTGCCTATCAGTCAGATTGGATTTGAACCACTGGAGGGCAGTGCCAGAGATACCCAGCATGTTCTCCATTCTGAACAGTAGAATGCCATGTCTCACAGTGTCAAATGCTGCACTGAGGTCTAATAGAATGAATATGCTGGTTTGTCCAGAGTCTGCTGCCATAAGGAAATCATTGGTTACCCGTAGCAGAGCAGTTTCACAGCAGTGCTGCGCCCTGAAACCAGATTAAAAGGGTTCCATCAAATTATTAGAGGTTAGGTAATTGGTGAGTTTGGAGGCTACAACTCGCTCAAGAACCTTTTGACAGAAAAGGTAAGTGGGAAATAGGCCGAAAGTTGTTAAGATAGTCAGCATCAAGACCAGACTTTTTTAACATTGGGGTTACAGAAGCGATTTTAAAAGTGATCGGCACAAAGCCAGTGTCAAGGGATGAGTTTATTATTGTTGTAACAGTCGGGATTATGGCATGAAAGCAGGATTTAAGTAGTGTGCTGGGGATGGGGTCCAGTACACAAGTTATCGTCTCATCTTACAAAGCAGGTTATTAACAAACGCAGATGTGACTAGTGAGAACTTAGAGAAGGAGCTGGATGGAGCGGGAAAACAGGAAGAGATTTGAACAGATGATGTATTTATATTAGTTGAATTATTTAAATCTTTAATCTT
>NW_026261612.1:0-65430 GCF_900747795.2 Erpetoichthys calabaricus | reverse complement strand
AAAGGGACTTGTAGGCCAAGTAAGACCACCACTGCTGAAGACAGCAGATGTTGCTGCAGAATTAATGTTGATCAGGACTTGCACCGCCTGATGGTAACGATATTGCATGTATCTCTCTACCGTCTTAAGTATACCATCCCATACAGATGGCATTACGTGGCACAGGGTGACTGAGAGATTCCTCACCAGTCAGGCAGTTCACACTGAAAAGCTGTCATCGCCAAATCACCCACAGCTGTTAAGAACTGGGATTGTGTGATTTCTGCATGGTGGTCTCTGTAATGAAGGCTGCAAGTTCAGCACACACTTCAAAGAGGATGACAGTAGGGAGTCTAAATCAGCTAAGTCATCATCATGATCCAAAATCTATCTATCTATCTATCTATCTATCTATCTAAACTCACTTCTTGTGTAGCCTGTCAAACATCAGAATATGAAATGTGTATTGAAATGAGATTTTCTGTTCAGTTCTTCGTTTTTCCACCTGGAGTTGTTAAAATACCAACACAAATAAAGTCTGCATGGGACTTACAAATGCTCAAAACTTGAGGGAACTTTGAGCCAATTTAAATGGCAAGTTCTAGTTTTATAAATCCTAACTTTTGCATAAGAAACAGCTTTCATATATGTGGCCGAGCATAAGGAAGTTTTATACATGTGGCCCTGGTGAGTAGTTGTAATAAAGGACATAAAATTAACAAATTAAGTGTGTTTTCCAAGTACAACAAAAGTTTTATAATTGTTTATGCTGATCAAAAGTTGTTCCTAATTTCAGCCATCATGTATTTAATGTGAGTTAATGTTGATAATAAGGCAGCAAATTGAAAATAAGTGCTTTTTTTTTTTCCTTTTTGTTTTAAATTTTACACAGGAAAGAAAAATCACTGCAGTGTGGAATGTGGCAGAGAATTCTCTAACAGGAGTGCTCTTCAGAAACACACGAGAGTTCACACTGGAGAGAAGCCATATTGCTGTAATGAATGTGGCAAACAGTTTTCATATATGAGCAATCTTCAGATACACACGAGAGTTCACACCGGAGAGAAGCCATATTGCTGTACTGAATGTGGCAAACAGTTTTCACGAAAAGGCGATCTTCAGATACACACGAGAGTTCACACCGGAGAGAAGCCATATTGCTGTAATGAATGTGGCAAACAGTTTTCATATATGAGCAATCTTCAGATACACACGAGAGTTCACACCGGAGAGAAGCCATATTGCTGTACTGAATGTGGCAAACAGTTTTCACGAAAAGGCGATCTTCAGATGCACATGAGAGTTCACACCAAAGAGAAGCCATATTGCTGTAATGAATGTGGCAAACAGTTTTCAAAAATGAGCAGTCTTCAGATACACATGAGAGTTCACACCGGAGAGAATCCATATTGCTGTAATGAATGTGGCAAACAGTTTTCACAAATGAGCCATCTGAAGGACCACACTAGAGTTCACACCGGAGAGAAGCCATATTGCTGTAATGAATGTGGCAAACAGTTTTCATATATGAGCAATCTTCAGAGTCACATAAGAGTTCACACCAGAGAGAAGCCATATTGCTGTAATGAATGTGGCAAACAGTTTTCCGAGATGGGCAGTCTTCAGATACACACGAGAGTTCACACCGGAGAGAAGCCATATTGCTGTAATGAATGTGGCAAACAGTTTTCACAAATTGGCAGTCTTCAGATACACACGAGAGTTCACACCGGAGAGAAGCCATATTGCTGTAATGAATGTGGCAAACAGTTTTCACAAATGAGCCATCTTCAGATACACACGAGAGTTCACACCGGAGAGAAGCCATATTGCTGTAATGAATGTGGCAAACAGTTTTCAGAAATGAGCAGTCTTCAGAGACACATGAGAGTTCACACCGGAGAGAAGCCATATTGCTGTAATGAATGTGGTAAACAGTTTTCACAGATGCAGCATCTTCAGATACACACGAGAGTTCACAAAAGCATAAAAACAGTAGCAGTTCAAAAATCAGTGTCCTGAAAACTAAGCAAACTAAACTATTGTTGAGAAATGTATCTCAAAGAGAGGCCATATTGCTGTTTGGAACATGGCAAACAAATCTGTGAGAGCAGTACACTTCAGAGAAGCACCAGAATTCACACCGGAGAGAAATACAACTGAACTGTCCTGACTTAAGAGTGAGGTTCACTTCTGCCTGGACAGTAAGCACATGTAACTGACTCAAATCCATCCTGCTTAGTTTTGTGTCAAAAACAAATCAACATGGAGTAGAAATAGAAGTTTATATCCTTTTTCCTTTTCCAGAAACAAAATAAAGAACAGGGCGTCATACAATCGGCTTCTCACCAAAGCCCCTACATCCTCCACCATGTGCCTAGCTCTGTTTTCATAACATACGTATTACATATAGAACTATCCATGCATCTATCCATTTTCCATCCTGCTGAATCCAAACACAGGGTCACGCGGGTCTGCTGGAGCCAATCCCAGCCAAAACAGGACACAAGGCAGGAACCAATCCCGGGCAGGGTGCCAACCCACCGCAGCATATAGAACTATTTATAATATATTATACAGTAATCCCTCCTCCATCGCGGGGGTTGTGTTCCAGAGCCACCCGCGAAATAAGAAAATCCGCGAAGTAGAAACCATATGTTTATATGGTTATTTTTATATTGTCATGCTTGGGTCACAGATTTGCGCAGAAACACAGGAGGTTGTAGAGAGACAGGAACGTTATTCAAACACTGCAAACAAACATTTGTCTCTTTTTCAAAAGTTTAAACTGTGCTCCATGACAAGACAGAGATGACAGTTCCGTCTCACAATTAAAAGAATGCAAACATATCTTCCTTTTCAAAGGAGTGCGTGTCAGGAGCACAGAATGTCACATAGATAGAGAAAATAATCTCTGGCAAACAAATCAATAGTGCTGTTTGGCTTAAGTATGCGAAGCACCGCGGCACAAAGCTGTTGAAGGCGGCAGCTCACACCCCCTCCGTCAGGAGCAGACAAAGAGAGAGAGAGAGTTTGTTTTTCAAGTAAAAATCAATACGTGCCCTTCGAGCTTTTAAGTATGCGAAGCACCGTGCAGCTGCACAAAAGATAGCAACGTGAAGATAATCTTTCAGCATTTTTAGACGAGCGTCCGTATCGTCTAGGTGTGCGAACAGCCCCCCTGCTCAATCCCCCTACGTCAGGATCACAGAAAGTCAGCGCAAGAGAAAGAGAAAAGTAAGCTGGGTAGCTTCTCAGCTATCTGCCAATAGCGTCCCTTGTATGAAATCAACTGGGCAAACCAACTGAGGAAGCATGTACCAGAAATTAAAAGACCCATTTTCCGCAGAAACCCGCGAAGCAGCGAAAAATCCGCGATATATATTTAAATATGCTTACATATAAAATCCGTGATGGAGTGAAGCCGCGAAGCGCAATATAGCGAGGGATTACTGTACACATTTCATCAGGGAAAAAAAAACACTTTACAATATACATAGCCTCACACAATAAATAATAGTTCAGCTTTATAATATTATACATTTTGCTATTTTAATATAACAAAAAATTTAAAAACTTACCTTGACAAATTAAAAAAAAAAAAAGAACAGGGTTTCATACAAACAGCTTCTTGTCAATGCTTATTAAATAATAAATCGAATCAATTACTAATAATTATAAACACAAAATATTAATACAAAATCATTAATACAAAAATAAAATGTAAAATAAAAATTAAAATCCAAAATATACACATGCTCATGCTGTACACCACGCCAAATTATGTTTTAACACTGTGGCAGTGCACTAAAAGAAGAAATTCTTTTTTTTAAATTTTATTTTGTTTTTGTTTGTTTGCTTTTGATAATAAATCATACAAAACTGTATATAAGAACTCAGTGGGGAGGGGGCGCATAACTTATTTATCACTCGAGAATTACCAAATAATATACATGTCAAATAAATAGAATAAAATTAGAAAAGGCTTGGAGAGAGCAGACTTACCTGTACAGCATCCACCATCGCCTGAGGGTGCCTGCCATCTGTGGGGAGTCACATTAATTAGCATCCGTACTCCAAAATATGACGCTAAGTTTACACAAACAATTGCTTTTTCGAAAATTCATAACTAAAAGATACAAAAAAAATATAAAGACAGAATGCACTTTGCTACACATATTGCAGTACTGGATGTGCCAACAATTCTCACAAATCGGAATCTTCTGAGCCACAAATGCGAATTTGTGAATTTCCCCTTGGGATCAATAAAGTATCTGTCTGTCTGTCTGTCTAAGAATTCAGACTGGGTGCTACCTCCAGAAGTGGGCTTCGTTGGAGAAGATCTACACTGGGGGCTATCAACCCTTTGTCATGGCATACCACCCCAAAAAATACAAATGTTCTGAAATACCCGAATTTTATTTTGTTGTTAAAGTGTTAATTACTGAACTGTTGTTATGTTAAACTAAAGGTGGAATTTCTTTTTTCATCCAGAAAATGTTCTTTCAGAGAGCTTTTATAAGGTACTAGCAGGAGTGCCCGCCGTTGCCCAGGAATCTATAACCGTTGAATTTCCCAAATGAAAGAAACAGAACATAGAAATAGAACAAACAGTTTTCTGATTCACATTTTATTGTAAGTTCCTCCACTTTGGATTGTGTCTGCTGTGGCGTTTGAAACGCCCTTGAAATAGACTTTTCTCAGGCATCTGAACTGGACCGTGAAATTGTACGTCTTTTTTTTTTTGGTGACATGGGTATTTTTGCATAAAGCAGGAAAATTATAATGTGTTACGTGGTATTACGTACGGAATATGCACCACAGAGAGATGAATTTACCTTATGTACACTACGTCGGAAAGCAAACAAATCATAGACATATATAGATAGACGGCGCATTCACTGTGTTGCCCAGTCGATACGATACGTCAGAGCCTCCGCCATATTGCGAGTGGCAAAAGTGCCATTTAAACTAATACAGGTAGACGTGGAAACCGGGTTTTCTGATGAAAAAAACTAACGTTTAAAACAGTATCGTTTACATACAACAGATTTTGGCGAATCGTTTAAATGTAATTATTTATATCCATTTATACACTAATAATGGCAATTATTAAATAATACTACTAATTTTTATTATTATTAAATAATTCCTCCCATATAAGTAACATTTCTCGGACTGCCTTCTTCCATCTCCGAAACATTTCTAGACTTCGTCCTGTTCTTACACAACACAGTACTGAAGTATTGGTTAATGCCCGAGTCACCTCACGTATAGATTACTGTAATGCTATTCTATCTGGCATCCCACAAAAACTTATCCATTGCTTTCAACTTCTTCAAAATTCTGCTGCCAGGATAATAACCTGCTGTTCTAAATCCACTGAACAGATTACACCTCTTCTCTCTCAACTTCACTGGCTCCCTGTTCACTACAGAATACAATACACAATACCGCTCTGAACATTTAAAGCTCTCCACAACCTCACTGATCTCCTCCAGACTGACACTCCTCTCGCTCACTCAGATCCTCATCTGCAGCTCGACTTTCTGTACCACACGTCAGACTCAGTGCTATGGGAGCTCGAGCGTCTCTCATTGTGCTCCTCTTCCCTCTCATATTCGTCAGCTCGATTCAATAACACATTTTAAAACTGCCCTCAAAACTTATCTTTTTAAACTGGCATACCAATTGTGAATTTTGCACTGTTACTGCCAGTTATCTTTGTTTGTTTGATAATTATTGATGTTTATAATTCTCTTGTTTGAATTTTACTAATGTTGTTTAATTTTATTGTAAGGTGACCTTGAGTGCTAAGATTATAAAATTGGATTTTCTAATGGCGAAGTATAACCAAAACAATTGTTTAGCCTCACCTATGAAATGTAATCCCCCGGGATCTGGTTTGGAGCGTACAGCGGTTTGTACAATACCAAGCAGCACATGCGTGAGGCATCTTTATCCATTACTTCACTCCACAGCAGTGCCACTCGCAGTGTGGTGGCGACGTTGACGTATGATGGTGCTGGTCATGAGGCGTTTAGTAATTCTATGTCTATGGTCGGCCTTCTCATCCTTGGACACTTCCGCCATCTCTTGGTAATTTAAAGAAACACAGGTAAAGAGCGACGCACAGAGACCAAAGCTGCCGCTAGATGGCGCTGCAGTGAACTTCTGTTGCAACATGTGGCCATCTTAAGTTCAGAGATGTGTGCCAATCGTTTTGTCGGTGAAATGTTGCCCTGCGGTTCACCATGAACATTTTTCCCAACCAAACATACCCCATGACCTTCTCCTGGTCACAAAGGAGCCCCATGCCCAGTTTGGTGGCGATCAGACGCCTGGTGCAGATTTGTATGGGGGACAAACTAGCGTACATACACACATACATGGACTCTGCTTTATATATTAGACTAGCAATGTTAATGCGCTGAACTGGAGGAGATTAGGATTTTGTAAGTAATGAGCAATGTAATGAATTTAATTTAAGTAACGTTTCCCAGCACTGGTCGCTTGTGAACGTTTCTTTTTGTTTGTGGGATATCATCACTTCAACAATTGGTGGAAATAAACTGAAGTCTGCTTAAGCAACTGGTTAAATAAATAGGCAGAAATGCAATAATGTTTAATTTTTCATCTTCATATCATTTTAAAGATTGGTTATGTCAATAATTCTATCAAAGTTCCAACTAATTTGCATTGTTGTGTGGCACAAAAGTATTAATTAATTAATTAATTAATCCTTAAGCCATTCACTAATTAGTGTTGTACTGTTTGTTCATTTGTTTCTGTTACACAAAACTATTCAATAAAGAAACCAAAATAATTTAATATACAGAGGCAACTGATTATTAAAACTGTTTTGTATTAGAAAGTAATCCCTAAGTTATTTCCACTTTAAAGAAAAATATTAATTGCTTGAAGGAAATATGACAAATTGCAATTAATACAAAGTGACTTTTGATTACAAATTTAAACTGAGAGATTCATTGCAATTGAATTTTTAATCAGTTGTCCTCATGCAAACACATAATTTAGAACCATTACAAATGATGAAAATCATAAAAATTGTGTACAATATACAGCGCCATTTCTTGCTCTATGAAGTCTCTACAGAACCAGAGGTCCATCGAAGCCACTAAGGGCCCCCAAGCTGCAAGTTCAGCCTCAGTATATTTGTGGAGTATGAACATCACCTGTCTGTGTGTAGCCAGCTCAGCCCCGTCATGTTTCATGAAGCACTTACAGTATGCTTGTCAAACAGTGCGTGCGTCAAACTGCTGTGTGTCTGTGGCACCAAATCCTAATCCCCGATAAGAAGGATGAGGCAGACCAGAATTAAGGTAGAAAGATCTCAATTAACTGGTGAACGTTGCAAAGGTAGGAATTGCTGCAATGGCTTTGTAGCGCTAAATGATTAGTTATAGACAAATATGTGTGGTTTCTGAAACAGAGCAAATACAATAACATAAAATAACTCACAAAATAAAGGCTCAAAGAACGCTAAAACGGGAAATGCCGAAAAAGGTCAGTAGATGGCAGCAGAAATTAACAGAGCGCTATGACTTGCAGTCGTTGGCAAAGGGCACTAAATAAAACTTACTAAATATGTTAGCGCTGTACAGACTGAGACAAATCACTACTTAAACAACTATTACCAAGTCTGTTTTCTTGAAGCTCTTATATATTAATAAAGAAGCAACATTTCTGAATGTACTTATACAGTTTTGAATGTTAAACTGAACACACTTTGACATAAAGGGTTGTCTGAACATGTTAGTAAAACAACGTTACGAGCTTTATCATTATTTGCAGAAAATTATTTCTAATAAAATAAATAGCAAAGTATAACTTTCATCAATTAGACGCACACAAAGTCAACAAACAACTGAATAAATGCGGGTATGTGCTGTGCAGACTCCTGGAAGTACATCGTTTTCCGCGTATCAGATACAGAAATAACGTGCGCATTGGCAGGGAAGGTTTGGCTTGTGTTTGTGGGGTAATCAATTCAAAATCAATGATTATCAGCTGACTGTCTTGTCGTGCTATGAGTGACGTCTACCGACATGTTTGATAGGAAAGCTCGCTGACACCGCATATCATGAGTAGCTTATTGGATCGGCAGAGCTTGAATTGCCTAGTGATGGGCAGAGTGAAGCCTCACGAAGCACAGAAACATTTGAATCATTTGTGTCGAAGCATTTGACACTCACCTCTCTAGTGACACCTCCTGGCCATTCGCATTAACGTTACGCAACTCAAATACAAACTCATGATCAAGTTCAATGACGTCTGTTAAACTCTAATGCTTTTAGTTTTTCGCTGCTACAGACTGGCGACAAAGAGAGGGGTTCGTCAGCAGCTTGCAGTGTCTGAAGTGTAAATAGATTTATATTTTGTTTCATGTGTATAACAAAACAACTCATGAGTAACGATTTCTACTGTTATTTTGGTTGATGATTGCGGGTTTAGGGGTTTAATTAATTAAATATTAAATTAATCAGATGGAATGTGTTCGTACTTTGGGGGGGGGAGGGGCTACATGGTAAATGTGTTAGTGACTGGGATTGCGCCTCTGTCACTTGAAGATTGATTAGGAATGATACAGACTGGACAACTATCATATTTGTTTAAGGAAATGTTTTATTATTGTACTGTGCTGCGATTAAGACAACTTTTTACATATAAATTCATCGTTCTATGATATAAGTTCATCATTAGGCACCTGGAGCACATCTGGGACAAGATAAAAGGGGCCGCCTCACTCCATTCAGGGAGCAGGAGTCGGGTGGAAGAAGGCAACACTCAGGAGTGAGGAGGAAAGGCGGCTCAGGGAGGACTGCTGAGAGGCCCTGAAGTGAAGGGTGTTTGGTGCTGGAGCACTGTGTGTGTGCGGGACTATTTGGACACTTATATTGTACATACTGTAAGAAAAGCGTGTGTGGTGGACTTAAGAGCGGTGTCTGTCTGTCTGTTGTCGGGCTGGCTTTCACAATATATATAATCCTGCGACAAGACTATTTTGAAGAGAGTTTTTTCAAGTCCCGCGAGATGAGACTTTTGACATGAGATTTTTTTTCTAGTCCCGCCCTCCTCTCACTCATATTCAGCCACGCCCACAGCCCTCTCATTTGCGTGAATTCTTTAGACAGACACAGTTCCTGCGCTCTCAGCTCTTATACATTTTTATGTTTTCCTCACTTTAAGTGCCCAATTAAAGAAGTCATATTATGTCCAAATCTTATTGAAGAATTTCATCATGAAGGGTTATCAACAGAACAAATGAGTACACGGGTAATCCTAGCACTGAGAAACAATGAAGTCAAACGAATTAACACCAAAAATGTCGATCAGTTACATGGCAGATTAGTTAAATGTGTATCAATAGACTTTGCTGAAACAGCTGGTGGTGATCGTGTGGAAGATGAAAACATCAACCTACAATATCATGAAGAATATCTACAACCGTTAACACCGTCTGGTTTTCCACCACACAAATTACTGTAGAAAGAAGGATGTATCCAAGAAAGGTAATGTAGTACATCATCCGCTGATAACATTAGACAACAAGGAAGATCTTGATATGCCATTCATATTAAAATGTTAACAGTTTCCCATTAGAATAGCTTTTGCAAAGACAATTAACAAATTTCAGAGCCAAACATTTGAAAAAGTCATTTTATAGATTGAAAAAAACAAAATTCAATCACAGGCAGTTTTACAGCGCATTCTCACAATGAAAGTCCAAACAGAATCAAAATTCAATGCGATATTGACAAAAATTGAATTAAAAAAATTGTTTTTACTGAAGTTTTACAGTAAAAGTGTAAGTTTAAAAAGTATTTGCGTGTTTATTTCAAAGCCAAACAGAACAAAATCTTATTACTCAACGAATAACTCTAACGCAACATCACACATAATTTACTTTCAAATTATTATGTTTACTATTTTTAATATGGTTAATTACTCGCTGTAATGTAAAATAGTTAGTTCTATTATGCATATGTAACAATTCCCATGAAAATAAAAATCAGTTTAAATTGTACAAGTGCATCCCCATACGCGAGTGTCAGAACCGCAGAATAAAGATGTATAGAATATGACGTAGAAAAGAAGAAAAATGAGCATTGTATGAAAACTTTTCAGGAGGTGAAGATGGGATATTTATGAGAAGAAAGTACTTTAGTGAGAGATGTCGTCACCTGTATTACTAAAGCTCTTCTTTGCAGCATTATGCATTCTACTAGTCAGCATTTGTACAATGTATAATTTATAGTCGTGTTTCTTGTCACCAAGTATTATCGGGCACAATCATTTAAAATGTATTGATCATCCACATCACATTCATTTCAACTGGCAATTCTGTTGAGTTTTTGAACTCTGCTGTTGCCATTTGTACTTCAAACAGAGCTCGATGAATAATGATTTGGAGACTGTGGAAGATTGTGGGTTCGCTTCCTGGTTCCTCCCTGTGTGGATAGCGCTTTGAGTACTGAGAAAAGCGCTATATAAATGTAATGAATTATTATTATTAAATGTGGAATGAGGTTCGACACCCAGATCAGACGTGCGCACTGATTAATAAACCATCAAGGCGGTCAAAGTGCTGAGCAGACATGAACAGTTAAAAGTGGCTTTGTGAAGCCTCAACACACTTGAAGGCATTCTGCTCTATATTTGTGAGAGTCTATCTGACACTTAACTCTCTACTTATATTTTGTAATTTGCATTGCTAATACACACTTCAGTTGACATAGTTCAGTGACGGACTGAAACGACAATTCAGGTAGTTGCTGACAATTCATTATTGTTATTGTGGATTGCTGTGATTTCCTTTGTCTGATACATTGTGTCAAAGATACATTGTCATATGTCAACTTTATATATATCGTGCAACCTTTTTATGCAATGCTCAATACTTTTCAAAACCGTATGTCATATAGTATACATCTATATACTGTATATAATTTTTTCATCTTTGTTAGGAGAATACAACAATTATACTCTCGCATCAATTAAACCTATTTAACGTACATATGTCAAACTAAATATATTGTCTTCATCTGCTGCGCTAAGAACAGTAGTAGTAGTTCAGTTGTGTGGAGCTCATTAAGTACCCCGATTAGGTGGCTCAATGGTATTACAATTGTCTTTCATTGAGGACATCAGGGGTTCGTGACTTTGGTCCTCTTCTTGTGAAAAGTTTTTTTCTCTCTCTTTCTCTCTCTCTCCTGTTCTCCCATTTAACAAAAAATTCCATCGTGGACCGATAGCAAGCAAGTTGAGTTATCGAGGGAAGGTTGGGCCACACCTTATTATGTTGTAAATTATATGCAAAGAGTTTCACTGTAAAATGTAATAAACTTCATATTTGATTGTTTGGAGACCCTGGTGTGCTACTGAATTCTCCTAAATTGCAGAAGACGCTGTCAAGTGCACTGATTCTGTTTTAAAGACAGTTGTGATTAGTTATACAGAACTCGCTTTTACTCACATTGCTTTTTGGAAATCAACAATATTAATCATCTACAGATCTGGGAATCACTGAATAGTAAAAACGTTTCATGAGGAGTGTCTTGCACATATACTGTTGTGATAACCAAGTCGACTTTAGAGAAGCGTTTCTTAGCCTCTCTGATATGATTGACATGGGGTAGAGTAAATTCTGGATTGTTATAATATGTGCTACCTTACAGAAAATATGATCATCAGTTTGTTACAGATTCTAGGTGGACGGGATTCCACACTAAAGAACGAGGTGCCCCATGTGAATCGTTCATAATCTCTCCTAAACGTATTTGTTAAGTTACAGACAAGTACTAAATAGTTATTTAAAAAGTCTATTTTTTCAACTGGGCAGTGACCATATGCAAGCCCCAACTAGGATTTGAACTCGCGTAAGCACATCTTATACATACAGCAAGAACAGCTGCTTTTTCTTCTCCTTCTTCTTTCGGTTGTTCCCATTAGCGGATCATCTTCTTCCATCTTTTCCTGTCCTTGTCATCTTGTTCTGTTACACCCATCACCTGCATGTCCTCTCTCACCACATCCACAAACCTTCTCTTAGGCCTTCCTCCTTTCCTCTTCCCTGGCAGCTCTATCCTTAGCACCCTTCTCCCAATATACCCAGCATCTCTCCTCTGCACATGTCCAAACCAACTCAATCTCACCTCTCTGACTTTGTCTCCCAACTGTCCCACTTGAGCTGACCCTCTAATGTCCTCATTCCTAATCCTGTCCACCCTCGTCACACCCATTGCAACAGCTGCTTTTTCTCTTTGAGACAAAGAAGGTCCATCGGTGAGTCGGTGACCAAATCGGCTGCTGATTGCAAGTTGATATTGCTACAGACCGGAGTAAAATGGGCGTGAATATCATTTTCAACTTCAGCCAATCATATATTAAATTTACGAACATCAGGCACTGATCAGCCAATCGCAAATGTAAACGTCTCGGTCAATCACCTTTTTATTTATCAAATCCCCAATCGGTGTTATTTGTCATTCATGTCTCACTTTAGCCAGTTGCCTTATGGATGCGTAAAAAGAAAGGTGGGAGTCATTTCTAAAGGTGGACGGTCAAAATAAAGTGACTGTAAGAGACGGAGTGTATATTCATAAAATACATCTGTGACGATAGTCTACTAGTGCCACTATCTTACATTATAACAATCTGTCGAGTGCATTTTAAGACTGCAGTATATTTTTACCACAGTCATTTATGATTAGCAGTTCTGAAAAAATAATGATAATAAAAGTTTGGATATGAGATATTTATTGTTACTAAACAACGTCTGAAGAAAATTTAAATGAACATAACAATACAAATTTGTGTCCGCCTAATATTAATGGATTGACGTTGACTTAAGTGTGGGCTCTACTTGATTGAGTCAGTCAGATTAAAACAAATGTTTGACTGTTGTTGTTTACTCGAATGTCCAAATGAAATAGTCGCCAACATTTAACAAGTCACCTTAAAGACGGGCTATAAACGTATTACAGTTTTAAACTTAGAATAAAATGTTAAAACACATTTTAGGGTTGTGTATCATAGAAGTAAAGATTTATTACTTTCATTACTATTTACTAACATTTATTTATTTATTTATGTATTCCTAATATTCCATTGCCCCCCCGTCTGCCCACAGATCAGCCTCCGTTCTTTGTTTGCTGATGTCTGTTAAATATTCTGCGCTCTTCATGTCTGTTCTCAGTACACCAGCAGCTCCAGTGAGTTTCTTGCCTGTGGATCTCGTATTCAAGTTTGTTTTTAGTTGTATTAAGATTACAGAATATTACAAATCACATACTTGACACTCTCACGTTCAGGTATCAGGGAACAGATAACGTTAAGAAAGCTGTGTCTTTAAAGAATCCATTGGCTGTCTCTACATGTTATCAGTGTTAAATGTAAGAAACACAGTTATCATAGAGCTAATAGTCACATTTCAATTATTATTTTTATAATGAAGTTTATTATGTTAAACGATCTGTGAAGAGCAAATATTATGCCTTTAAAAGAGTAATAATTTTGCAGTTTTTGTGACTGTGCACCTGTTAATCAGGGTATTCAGTTATTTGACTTAATTGGACTTTTATTACTTTTGGGATTTTAAATACCTCTGTAAGATCATCAAATATGTGTCTATTGTAATACATATTACTTATGTAACAGTTACATTTAGAGATTGAGACTTGACAGATGTTTGTTTGTAGTTCATATCTCATTGAGCCTCCATTTGACTCCATCAGGTCCTAGTGGTGTGCTGAACACATCAGCCTGTCTTTAGGGTCTCTGAGACTGGAGGAGGTCAGGAGTCCAACTGTACAGCAGGCACTGATGGGCATCAGCATCACGACTGGTGACAAGTTAGAGATGGCAGATAGTTCAGCTGGACATCATCCTATATGACTACCCAAGCAGACGGCATATTAAGAGCCCACCGAGTGTGTCTACTCCAGTAGAACTGACCAGACGGCCTGACATAACAACCTGCACAGCTGTAGACGACTCCACTTTACTGGTCATGTTAGCACACACTGCACTGAGGCTGGCAAGTCTGAACCATTAAATCATTCAGTCAGCTGGGAATTTATTTTGGTAATGATATTACTGGTAAGGTATTTTTTTTTTCTTGTTTGTCGAAGGTTTAAACTGAAAAACTGGTTTACATCAATGTAGTTTTCTGTATATTGTAATGGACAGCCGGGTCCCATGCCCGGCAGGGGCGCCCCTGCTGCATCTGGTCCAGGGGAGCAGCTATGGACAGTTCAATACCTCCCCCGGGACGCTTGGTGGCAGCCTCCCTGGTGGACGATGATTCCCCAACCTAGCGCATGGCTCCATGGGAGATGGAGTCCTCCACAGCCTGGTTGGGGGCTCGGATGGCCGCTATGGGGAGCTGCAGGGAGTCTGCAGCCCGGCTGGTTGAATCTTCTGCCCCACCCGGAAGTGCAATTAGAACCAGGTGGTCAAGCACCTGGAATGCTTCCGGGTGGGTTATAAAAAGGGCCAACCACCACCACTCAGGGAGCCAGAGTTGGGAGGAAGGAGACGACGCTTACGGAGGAGTGGTGGTAAAAGGAAAGGATTGTTGTGTGGAAAAGAGTGCTTTTGGGACTGTGTATTGCCTGTGGGTCACGGGGTAGACGTGCCGATACGGGTGAAGAGAAAAATAAAAGTCCTTGGTTTATACGTGTCTCTGTGTCCTTCTGTGCCGGGTCGGGCGCCTATATAGCGCCTTTTCTACTATATATATATATATATATATACTATATACATTGCTCAAAAAAATAAAGGAACCTTTTTAATGAGAGTATAGCATCAAGTCAATGACACTTCTTGACTATTGCTGTGGTCAGTGAAGTAGCAGAGGGGCTTCTTCATCAGTTTCAGCTGCTTTGTTGAACTAGAGGGGCAACACTGAGACGACCCCCAAAACAGGAATGAATGGTTTAACAGGTGGAGGGAGGCCACTGACATTTTTCCCTCCTCATCTGTTTTGTCACTCGTTTTGCATTTGGCTACGGCCAGTGTCACTACTGGTAGCACGAGGCCATAACTGGACCCTACAGAGCTGGCACAGGTAGTCCAACTTCTCCAGGATGGTGGGCACATCAATACGTGGCATTGCCAGAAGGTTTGCTGTGTCTCCCAGCACAGTCTCAAGGGCATGGAGGAGATTCCAGGAGACAGACAGGCAGTTCCTCTAGGAGAGCTGGACAGGGCCCCTCGTAGAAGGTCCTTAACCCATCAGCAGCACCCACCGGTATCTGCTCCTTTGGGCAAGGAGGAACAGGATGGGCATTGGCAGAGCCTACAAAATGACCTCCAGCAGGCAGACCACTGGTGTGAATGTCTCTGACCAAACAATTAGAAACAGACTTCATGAGGGTGGCCTGAGGGCCCTAGTGGGCACGGTGGAGCTCAATTGGCATTTGCCATAGAAGACCAGAATTGGCAGGTCCACCACTGGCACCCTGTGTTTTTCACAGATGAGAGCAGGTTCACCCAAAGCACATGTGACAGACGTGAAATGGTCTGGAGAAGCCGTAGAGAACGTTATGCTGCCTGTGACATCATTCAGCGAACTGATCGGGCAGCGGCAGTCTGGAGGATACGCGAACGCGCAAAGGGCTGGCGGCTCGAAAGGATGTAAGCGGGCACGCGCGCCCGACAATCCAAGATTGAAAGTGAGGCGCGCGCACCATCAGGCGGGACACGCGTAGGGCATTTAAGCCACTCAAACGGGGGCTTCAGTTTAGGGTCGGTCACTTCCAGTGCTGGATGATAGTCCTGCTCTGTCTCTCACATAAAGCAGAGTCTTTGCTGCGGGTGCTTAATTTTCTTTAAACCTGCTAGGATTGTTCTTGTTTTTCTTGTTACGTTGCAGAAGGATTGTAGAGTGTAAAGCCTTTAGAAAGAAGATTTTATTGTTTGTTTTTTTTTGGTTCTTATTTTTTCAGTTTATTGAAATCTTAATCTTAATGATTACATCTTGCCTGAAGAAGGTCCTGAGTTGCCTCAAAAGCCTGCATATTGTAATCTTTTAGTTTTTTTTTGCTTGACTTCTCACTACATCCATAATGGCTAACACGGTACAACACACTAATGCAAAAGAAATGGAGCTAATTGTATCTCAAAGTTGTAAATCACCTCGGAGGGAGTGAGCCAAATAAGTAAAAGGAATGTAAATATAGTAAATAATGTCATATATAATCAGAAACTCAAAAAAGAACCAAATACTAAAAATAATTTTTATGCATGTAAATCCTAACTTCATTCAGTGAAAATTTAGCATGATCAATCTGCAACTGATAAAAAAAAATAAAAATCAGCTAGGAGGTATCAGTTATGAATTCAGAGTTCTTATTACTTTCTTTCCCAGAGGATATCCTGTAAATGTATCTGACACAAGATAAAGCTTCCATTTTGTTTTGTTTTTTTAATTGGAAAAACTTTTGTCCCATTGAATATATTAGTGAGACGCCTGTATCACAAATTTAAATTTTCTAATATTTTTACAAGATAGTGTTTTTGGATCAGCACCACCATTTTGTAGCTCGGTGTCCCCGAAGTTTGTGATCAGCATTGTGAACAGTGCAACGGTGGCCATTTTATTCAACTCGATATCTAACTTAATGGATTTCTTAAGGAGTGTTATTACACAATTAGTCTTGTACAACGATACTTTTTACCACACAGGTTTATTTTACTTTATTTATTTGTTTGTTTGTTTCTCAGTTCATTTGACTACAAGTCTCTGACTATGCACTGCTTTCTCCCTTTGGTTTTTCTCACAGGTGGCGCAGTGGTAGCGCTGCTGCTTTGCAGTAAGGAGACTGTGGAAGATTGGGGGTTCAGTTCCCGGTTCCTCCCTGTGTGGATAGCGCTTTGAGTACTGAGAAAAGTGCTATATAAATGTAATAAATTATCATTATTATTATTTGGTTCTCCTTTCCTGCCTTTGGTATTTTTTAGCAGGTGAACCTTTAACGTCTACTTAATGATCCATCAGCCTTGTTGTCTCTGCTTCATCGCGGTACAAGAACAGGAACAGCTTAATGTAAGAGTCCTATTAAGGAAAAAATTTAGGGCCGATAAACATCTGCAGCCACAGGGGGGCGCACCAGAGCGGGACGTGAAAACTGAACCTGCCTGAAGAACGCGAGTCATCAGAGTCGTACAGCACAGCCACTGAGAGACAGCATTAAAGACGCCGTAAATCAAATATTTAACACTCAAAGCAGACACACAAATGAATTTTCATGCATTTCCAGTTTTTTCTTGAAGGTGCTAAATCATATCGTAGATATCTAAGACAAGAGATTTATGGCAATCACGATGGCTCCTCCAAAAACTGAATCCCAAAGATGAGCCATTGGGTCACTTTAAAAGGCTGTAGACTGCCAGGCCTGAGGCTTCACCTGCGCACCCCTGAGAACACTGGGGGTCTAAGGGCCTGAAACAGGGACATAGAAACTGATAAATACTCTGAAAAGAAATACGTTTGTAAATAAGGAACTGCACTGAGCCTGTCGTGAAAATCTGAGTGATGACAACTAAGTTGAGGTGGCGATACACATTTTAAAAATCTGATGGAGTCCGGCTTACTGAGTTCATTTATAACACAGCAGTGCCATCTTCAGGGCGACGGAGGACAGTGCAACACTAACTCATTCTTAAAACGAGAGCTCTGTTCCAGAAAGAGATATTAGATCATCTTGGATCTTTGAACGGGTCTGCTGTTATTTATAATATATATATAAATGATTTGGAATGCAATGAGAAATGATGAAAAATTACACCTTTTATTGGCTAATTGAATAGATTACAATATTCAAGCTTTCAAGGCATCTCCTTCTGCAGGGTACGACTATAAAAATATGGAAAAATATAATCTTTAAGCTGATGATTTGCATATATTTAAAGAGAATCATGAGCATATATGACAATAAGCATCATATCCTGGTGCACATTAGAATAGTGAGGGTTAAATCACAAAAAGGCCTGTGCTGTATATTTTTAATTTTTTCTTCATAAGTCAAGGTCAGGTATGCAGGGAGGGGCTGACAGGGAACCCCACCCCCCCACCCCCCCCCTTCTATGTTGTGAATGTTAGCTGAGGACTGGAAATAATGATGGCAGGTACTGGATGGGTGTAAGGTGGGGAGAGGGCCTGTCAAGTGGCCATGATGGACAGAACAGAGTGCTGCGTTCATTATGCTGGGAATATTGGTGGAGCCAATCAGAGGCAGGACAAGACAGTGGAATGCTGGGAGTCAGATGAGGGAGCGGGTTGACAGAAAGTCCTGGGCCAGCTGAGTGCAGAAGGCTGCAAAAGGGGGATGTGGTGCTTGAGAGAAAGTGTGTCAGGGGGATTTGTGCTGAATCTTTATTGTGCTGAGACCCCTCTGCGCTGCGTCCATTAAAGTTCATCAGTGAAAGAATTGACTCCAAGTGCAAGACCTGACATTACTGCCTCGGATTAAAGACAGGGCTTTGAAAGCTCAGGCAAAATTCCTGTAGGACATCACTGTCATTCATCATTAGTAGTGCAGTCTGGAGAGGCAGGAGGTGTGAGTGAGCAGATAGCGGGAACAATAGATTAGTGTAGAGCTACAGTATACACACACACACACACACACACACATATATATATATATTTATATGTTTAGTGTTACAGTTGGTGTTGTGGAGCAATCTTCAGGAAAAACAAGCAGAGTCTTCAGAAATGCAGTCAGAATTTAGTCTTCATTGCACAGCATAGAAAACAATTGCTGAGCACATAAAGCCGTCTCAGTTCATGAAGTGAGCCCCAGATTTATTACAGTTCTCATCACAAAATGCCCCCCTTTCACATTAGTTTCCCATCATCTACTGTACAGGTTTCTTCGTGATGATGACCTCATTCAGCTCCTTTTCTCATAACAATCATTTTCACATCCTAAACCTCAGCCATTAAAGATCGGTGGCCTTTTGGTTAATCAGTTCTTACAATTAAGTTGAGATCAGGAGGAGCCACATATTAAAACTGGACTGTCTAACTGATAATTCAATTAATGGTTACTTGTTGCACTAACATCCCTGTAAGGCTAAAATAAAAGGCGACTGTGCCAGTAAGCGACAGCGAGCAGCTTCACTGATGAGGGCCAAACTGTGGAGAGCCTTGACATGGAGCTTCATGGCTGTTTGAAACAAGGGAACAAGACAAGCCTGTAACAACTGATTCATTAACGTAACTAATGTGTGCTGCTCTAACTTTATTTATTATCATTAGGATATACAAAGAAGCACTGGCCTACAGTATACACTTAAATGTTAATCTAAATATATATATATGTGTGTGCTGATATAAGAGTCGTGAATGCAGACAGGGGCGGCATGGTGGGTCCTCCCTGTGTGGAGTTTGCATGTTCTCCCTGTGTCTGTGTGGGTTTCCTCCCAACGACATGCAGGTTAGGTGCATTGGCAATTCTAAATTGTCTCTAGTGTGTGCTTGGTGTGTGTGTTTGTGTGTGCCCTGCAGTGGGCTGGCGCCCTGCCCGGGGTTTGTTTCCTGCCTTGTGCCCTGTGTTGGCTGGGATTGGCTCCAGCAGACCCCTGTGACCCTGTAGTTAGGATATAGCTGGTTGGATAATAGATGAATGGATGGATGGAATGCAGACCGCGGTGCTGTTAAGTTGTACCCTCGTCTGACACGGCTAAGCTGCTGCTTACTTCATTGACATCTAAGTGCAGGTAAAGGTCCTTAACCTTCAATAATCAACTCTTAAGCCCCTATGTAGCTCAGAGTAACTAGATATCATAATGTATTTTATTGTAATTTTGTTGCCTAAGGTATTGATGAGCCCTAATAACTCTAAATGTCATTTAATTTCTTATATGTTTTATGTTCTACCTTGACAGCCTGCCCTGTACTCACACACACAAAGGCCCAGCATGCAGTTTGTTTCGTCTTCTGTCAGTGAGACACTCAGCCCCTGCGTTCCTAAAATAAAATCTGCCCGCTTGCTTCTTCAGAGAACATGACGTCCTTGAGCCACAGAAGTTCAAAACACATCAAGTGATAAAGCAGACAGACCAGGGCCTTTGTGCCAAATAAATGGTGTCTTTGTAAAGCTGCCTCAGGCCTTGACTTTTCATAGCTAAGATCACTAAAACTAATAATTAAGCATATTGAACCTTAATTGAAATTCTCAACAAATAATCTGAAGACCTGGAGTGCCAGGAAACAACATCTGGTGAATTCTGTGAAAAATAAAAACAGATTTGAGTAAAAATCCAACGCTAAAGCTTGTAACATGGAGTCTGTGACTGCAGGGAATAGCAATGGCGGAGGGTCAGGTGACCGTTGAGGTCTTGGGATGAGAAATCCCTCAGCAAAAAAAACGCATAGAGCTGTCACAAAATGTGGGATTTATTTTTAATTAAGTTGCAAAAACCTCATGTAAACTTTTTTCACGTTGTCATTATGGGGTGTTGTGTGCAGAATTCTGATGAAAAAAATGAATTTAATCCATTTTGGAATAAGGCTGTAACATAACAAAATGTGGAAAAAGTGATGCGCTGTGAATACTTTCTGGATGCACTGTAACAGGAGAAACTGCAGGTAAACCCATGGGCACAGGGTAGTCAGACAGCCCAGAATAATCAAATTCGCCAGTCTAATTGCCATCAGAATTTCAGTCAGCCAAACTGGAGTCAGCAGCAGGCTGCTTCAGGGCCCACCAGTGCTTGGCTGGGATTTAATCAGGACTTTTAGGGGGGGGCCATAGAATCCTACTTGGGAAGGTCAATATCCGATGTTAACAGGGGGTGCAGACACAGAGCCAGTAACAACTATTGAAGTTAAAAGTAATGGCATTCCTGTAATGGTAGATACTGGAGCCACTTCTACATGTCAACAAGAGAGATGCGATGCACCTTCTAACGTTTGGTCAACATGTTAAGATGGTAGGATTCTCAGTACAAACACAATTAATTCCTCTGATGGCTCCAGTGCGTCTGCACATACACGATAAAATAACTAGAATTGCCATACTGGCGTCTGACTGTTCACCTGTAAATGTACTGGGAAGAGACACGCTGTGCAAGTTAAATATGACTATCTGGTGTACCACAGACGAGGATGCATTGTTTCAAATGGTGGTCAGACACAAATGACATTGCAAACCATTGTGACAACAGTTTACTTGGCAGAGGACAAGCCACCTTACTCCATCAGTCAGGCTGGAGCTGATCTCTGGAAACAATGGGGACCATTTATTGAAATGAAATTACCAGGGGCCAGGAAACCTAAACTGGAGCCTCACTGCATGATGATTTATGATAATGGAGGTGATGACCAGTTTGAGTGGAAATGGCTCTCTGAAACTGCTCCTCAGAATGTCCTTCTTGTCACACGCTATGTGATAATCAGGAAACAGGGAGCTCCTAAGCAGATAAATCAAAACAAATTCACTAAGAAATGGTTCAGAGACCCTTCTGCTGTGCCACACGTGACTCTGCTAGTAGCTGAGGGATTTGAGAGCAAAGACTTAGGGCCTGTGATGAAGAGCGCAGAGCGAGCATGATGGAGCCTGACAGATAACATAATGATTAATCAATCAGAGGATAAAAAATACATAAGAATTTAGTACGCAGCTGGCATGTAAGGTGTGCCCAAAGTAGTGGAACTGCCAGCATCTCGACAGTTAGAAATGCATGAAACAAAACAAGAACTGCTAAGGCTTGACATGGAGGAGCAGTCCTGACCGAGCTGTGGTCTGCACATGACACGGATGTGGGCCTAGTAGTTGAGCCAGTCCAGTGGAAGTGACGGTGAAGCCTGGGTGCAAGTCCCTCTTAAAGCTGAGGCAGATGAAGGAATAGAGAGCACGATAACAGGACTTTACAGGCAGGAGTGTTCAAAGAGACACAAAGTGTTTGTAACACGAGACTGCTCCATGTCTGGAAAGGTGATAAATCAAAGTGGAGGTTAGTAGATGACCTAAGAGCGGTGAACGAGGGAGTACAGGACTGGCCAGCAGAGATCCCTAACCTCCACGCGTCGCTCACAGACATTCCTCAGAGTACAAAACGCTCTTCACTCACTGATTTACGCTCAGCGTTTTTCATCATTCCACTGGCTGAGGCCTGCCAGCCGCTGTTTGCTTTTACGTATAAGAAGAAGTAACAGACTTTTATGAGGATGACACAGGGGTTCAAACACACCTCACATGTTTTTAATCAGGTTCTTAAAACTGACCTGGAGGACTTGATTCTGGATGGTGCATTGATTCAGTATGCGGATGATTTGCTGCTTTGCTTGGCATCATTGGAACAAAGCCATGCAGATTCAATAAAAGTGCTTGAGAAACTCACAGAAGGGGGACATAAAGTCTCAAAGGGTAAACTGCAGTACTGTGAACCTGAGGCTGAGTATTTAGGAAGGATTATCACACAAGGCAGTAAAGCAATAGCTCCACCGCAACTGGGAGGGATAAGCAAGGCACCTAAGCCAACGACCGTGGGACAGATGGTGACGTTCTTGGGGATGACTGGTTTTAGCTCAGACTGGAGTCCAGAGTATGCTTTGAAAACAGAGAGACATCATGAGAACTGCAGGGTTACACAATCTGAGAAATCACTTGGAATGGACGATTGATGCTAACATGGCGTTTGACTCTGTTAAGCAGGAGATGCAGTCAGTGCCAGCATTGGCCTCACCTAACTAGGACAGGCGTCTTATGCTGTACCTGGGCAATGCCCACTCAGGCTATGCCACTGCTGTGTTGATGTAAGAGACATGTAAGGGCAGGAAGTGACAGCCAGTGGCATATTACAGATCTAAGCTGGTCAGTGTGGCACAAGGATACCCACCTTACTTTCAGGGTTTAGCAGAGGTCCAATATGCCAGTGATAAAGCCTCCACTATAACACTGGTTATCATTTACACCCATCACAAGATTGTTGAACTAATAAATCAGAGCAGATTTGTTTTGACTCCAGCTAGACTGATATCTGCTATTCAGTTGCTGACGTATCCTGATGTGTCATCCAAAGGTGTGACACACTAAACATGGCAGAGTTTGTACCCGTGGAAGGTGAGCCTCATGAGCGTATAGCAGAGTCATTAGTTATCACCAGGCTACGTCTGGACTTGGAGTCTGTGCTTCTACAGAACGCTGATCACACGTGTTTTCTAGATGGCTCATGTTATAGGGATCAGGTAGGAAACCATGGAGGATTTGGAATTGTAGAAAGGACAAAGAGTGACAATTTAAAGTGTTCGTGTCACAAGGCTGTAAAGAGCCCTGCTCTGCCCAACTAGCTGAACTTAAAGCACAGACTGAAGCTTACAAGCTGGGGATGAATAAAATGGTGAAAGTCTTCACAGACTCAGCCTATGCCCATGGAGTACGTCACTGTTTAGGGGTCAGTTTGGAAACACAAAGGGGTTCAAGAAAAGCGATGGATCACCTATACAGCATTGTGAGAAGATTCAAGAACTGATCAGGGCTATGATGGTGCTGCTAAGTTGGCGGTGATCAAGTGTCAAGCACACCAGAAAGGCAATGAACTTGTGAGTGAAGGGAATAACATGGCAGATGAGGTAGACAGATGAGCTTCTGAAACACCAATTCCTATATTAGCTCCACTTGTGATTATTGAGCCTGGCGTCACTGAAAGAGACATAAGTGACATGCAGGAGAGAGCAGGACTGTATGAACAGGAATCAAAGAGGTGCAAAGAAGGACAAGCGAGGATTATGGTGCTCTAGTGATGGCCTAATTGTTGCTCCTTCCATGTTGTTAAATCTTCTAATAACGGAGGCACATGGTGTTGACCATTGAGCAGTGGGGGAAATTGTTAAGAGGATTAAAAATCAAGGATGTTGGTCTCCTCATTTGAAAGCTACTGTTGATAAATTTTCATCAGAATGCATTATTTGTGCCAAACACAATGTGAGAAAGTGAATTACTACTCCATTAGGACACATAGCAACACCAGAGGGCCCATTTAGACACCTGCTAATGGACTGTGTGGATATGCTAAGAACGGTGTGAAAACAGAGATACCTGCTGTAATAATAGACAAGTTTAGCAGATGGCTGGAGGTAACCAGATCAAGGAGCAGCTACAGTTGTGAAATGTTTAACTAGGGAGGTCAAACCAACGATTGGCATTCCATCAGTAATAAGCTCAGACAACGGCTCAGCATTTGTTCAGAAAGCAGAGAAACATGTCTAGCAGGCATTGGGTGTTAAACTGAGACTTGGCTGTGGGTACCATCGACAATCACAAGGAATGGTGGAGCAAATGGGACATTGAAGGCAGAGATAAATAAGATTTGTGCTACAGTGAAAATTAACTGGTTAGATGATCTGCCGCTTGCTTTAATGAGCTATCACATACAAACTATCAGAGTGACACATCTAACAGCACATGAAGTGATTACTGGCCGTCCGATGTCTAGGCCTGTTTGCAGGGAGGCTTATAAGGGGCCAACATTAGAACAGCTGTAATTAGAAATTAAAAATTACATGAAGCACTTAACTGCTGTCCATCAAACTTTCTATTTGCAGGTGAAGAATTGAGAGCCAGAGGCAGCTGCGGAGCCCACAAGTGTGATCAAGTCTGGGGATTAAGTTTTCCTGTGAGTGTTCTGAAGGAAATGGAACGAGGCAAGACATGAAGGTCCATATGAAGTTGTACGGGCAACTCCAACTGCTGTCTAAGTGAAGGGAAGCTCGACCTGATATCATATGAACTACTGTACTGCAGTTCCAGGGGCCGCTCATGTCAGCCACCATGATTCTCCTTCTGAAGAATAGGAAGATGTTGCTGAGGATGATCCTGACAACAAACAACACAAATCAACCCTCAAAGACTAATCAAGTCCAGGAGGAAGTGCTACAGAATCTGTTGTGGAGAAATCTTCAGAAAAAACTAGTAGAGTCTTCAGAAAGGCAGTCAGAATTTAGACTTTATTGCACAGCATAGACAACAATTGCACAGTTCATAAAGCCATCTCAGTTCATGAAGTGAGCCCTGAGTGTTCAGTGAGCCCAGAATATATTACAGTTCTTCTCACAAAATGCCCCCCTCTAACATTAGTTTCCTATCATCTACCTTACAGGGTTTCTCATGATGATGACCTCATTCAGCACCTTTTCTCATAACAATCACCTGGTGTGTCAGACCTTCTCATAATACCTTTGCCCACATAGACATCCCATAATAATCTTCTACCCAGCCTTTCTTCTCATAACAACCACTTTGGCTCGAAGGACAGATTTGCCACCCAGAGGTGAGCATCACCTGAGTACACCTCCCTTCATTCTCACGGCCTAATCCTGAGCTGTTAAAGATCGATGGCCTTTCAGTTAATGAATTCTTAACATTTCAATGATTAACAATTAAGTTGGGATCAGAAGGACCCAAATATGAAAACTGGACTGCTTAATAAATAATTCAGTAAATGATTGCTTGTTACACTGGTGTCCTGTAAGGCTGACATAATAGGCGACTGTGCCAGTGAATGGCAGTGCACAGCTTCACTGATGAAGACCAAGCTGCAGAGACCTTGACATGGAGCTTCATACTTGAAAGAAGGAAAAACACAAGCCTTTAACAATTGATTCTTTAAGCTCACTCATATGTGCTACTATATCTTATTATTATTATCACTAAGCTTTATAAAGAATCATTGCCATATAAACTTAAATGCTACTGTAAAACATATACGTGTGTGCTAATATAAAAGCCCATGAACACAGACAGCAGCGCTCTTAAGTCATGGCACGCCGCTGCCCGGTGGTCTGACAGAGGCCAAGCTACTGCTTACGTCACAGCACATGTTCATGAAAATGTCCCTAACTTTCAACAATCAAGTCTTAATCCCCTATGTGCTCAAACTAACTAACATCATAATACATTGGATTTTAATTTTATTGTCTAATCTGTTGATGAGCTCTAATAAATCTACATGTCAGATAAGTGCATATCTATTTTATGTGATATCTTGAGAGCCTGCCCTGTACTCACACAGACAAAGGCCCTGCACGCAGTTTGTTTCGTCTTCTATCAGTAAGAAGCTCAGCTCCTGCATTCTCAAAACAAAATCTGCCTGCTTATTCCTCGGAGATCATGATGACCTCGGCTCACAGCTCGACTCTCAGAAACTCAAAACAAGGCAAGTGAGAAGGACAAGCAGGCAAGAGGCCTCTGTGACAAAACTAATGGTGTCCTTGTAAAGCTGCTCCAGGCCTCGGCTCTTCATAGCTAAGAGCACTAAAATTAATAATAAAGCATATTGATCCTTAATCGAAATTCTCAATAAATCATCTGAAGGCTCACCTCAATGACAACCTATACCTGATAATGATGTGACAAGAAGGAGCTCATGTGATGGCGCTGTACCTGGCAGCAGCACTCATGATCCTGATGATACTTCCAGAAATGATGGTGACCCAGCAAGTCCAGTAGAAGGAGCATCAAGAGGACTTCACACCATTAGCTTCTCAGATTTTCAATGGGACATTTGAGAGCAGCAACTGGCCAATGGACAATAAACTGAAATGGCAGCTGGACTGGAAAGTGATAATGATTATGGGACTAGAATCAAGAGAAGTCGTGTAACTGAACAGGAAAATGAGAATGGCACTGAGAGTGTGTCCAGAAACATGACTGCTATAAATGGGCTGTGAACACAACTGAGGAGATAGCAAGGGAGGAATGTTGGTTGTGTGAAAGTAAAACCAGCGATAGTCGTAGTCCCATTTCCATATTCTACAAAGATGTGCCAGTAGTGTCTGAAGGAAAAAGAGACATATTGTCCTTATTGGTGTGTCCTACTGCAAGGGTGGTCAATCTTCTCTAGGGAAGGATCAACGTGTCTAGATTGTAAACGTTCTGGTATTTGGCCAACCACAAAGCAAAGACCACCCTCTCACATCAAGATAGCTCAGTCTAAGTTCAAGTGCTTTACTAGGAAGGGTCTGGTACCGGTGTGGAGATTTGGAGGAAACTGCACCAAAACATGGAACATGACGTGTGCCTCCTTAGTCATGAGAGCAGTAAATGTGCAGACAGACCTTAGGCAGACAGATGGTGGTTATGTGGTTCATAATATGGATTACTAGATGTTCTCCTACATGACTGGCTAGGGAGGTGCACAATGGTGACGTCCATCCAGGAGGTTACAGTTGGGTATCCCCAAGACACTTGAGTTACGAGAGCATATGAGCCTGAGCTGAATGTTCACTTAGATACAATAAGACAACCTAGAGGCCTTCTAAATGAGTTTAAAGCAAGGGATGAAATTCAATCAGGACTTGAGTCTGTATTTGGGTGGATTACGCCTAATAGAAACACAGCGTGGATTAATTATCAGTATTATAATCAGCAGAGATTTATCAACTGTACTGACTCCGCCTTATCAGCATTAAGAGAACAATTGGATGGTACCAGTCACATGACGTGGCAGAATAGGCAGGTGTTAGACTGGCTGTTGGCAGAAGAAGGAGGAGTGCGCCATATATTAGGAGAGGAGTGTTGCACTTTTATACCTAATAACACAGCACCTGGTGGATCTTTTACACAAGTTATGGCCAAGCGTAAAGCTCTTAGGAAAGAAATTAAAGAAAATGCAGGAAGGGATTTCAAATTTTGGTATTAATGTCATTTCAACCTGAGCACATGAAAGCATTATTAACAAAAGCAGGCATTATTCTCTTGATTATACTTGGATGTCTTGTATTTGTGTTTTGCTGCCTGTTGCCAGTTTTCAGATCACTTATTTCCAGATCTGCTGTCAAACAGATGAATATCCAAGTTATTGAACCACAAGCATCTGTAGCTTCAAATGTTGATTTTCTCCTCGATGACATTTTGGTTAAGGAGATGGCAAACTAAAGGCTTCCCGGGTAATGTGCTGGTAACCGCTCCCCAGGAAGAGGACCCTCTATGGTGCACAAAGTTCCTGAGTCATAGCAATATTTGACACAATTACACACTGGAGGACATCTGCACAAGACTGTGAAGGACACTGGATTCTGTAATCATCTGCGGCTGCTGCTCTAAACTGTCTTATATTGATTTTTAGGTTACCTGTAATCCATTGTGTTATTGTTAGATTGTGTGACTTCTACTTATATTTGTCCGACTGTATACTTGTACTACTGACACATCTTGTGCACCTCCCTTGATTTGGCCAACAAGAGGTCTTTTACTCCTCTCTAGTCTATGAAAGGGGGGAGATGTTTGGCCTCTGTGTCACCACGAGGGGTTAACGGTGAACCAGAGGTTGTGAAGACTGACAGTGGTCTCGGGTTTAAGGCCAAAGAAGACTGAGAGCTGGTTCCCCTTTTTCACCTTCTGGGTTATAAAAATTATTGGGCCTGAAAAGGAGGGAAAATATAGAAAAGTATATTCTTAAAATTGATGATTTGCATATATTCAAAGAGAATCATGAGCATATATGAAAATAAGCATTGTATCCTAGTGCATGTTAGTATAGTAAGGGTTAAATCACAAAAAGGCCTGTGACTGTATATTTTTTTATTTTTTCTTAGAAGGCTGGAAACTACAAATAATTCATAAGTCAAGGTCAGACATTTTGTATGTAGTGAATGTGAGCTGAGGACTGGAAATAATGGTGGCAGGTACTGGACGGGTGTAAGGTGGGGAGAGGGTCTGTCAAGTGGGCATGATGGGCAAAACAGAGTGCTACACTCATTAGGCTGGGAAATATTGGTGGAGCCAATCAGAGGCAGGACAAGACAGTGGAATGGTGGGAGTCAGATGAGGTGACAAATGAGCTAAGTGAGGTACGCTCTTGATAAGGACTGTAATAAAAGTAAGATGGCGCCATTGCTGAGCACTCCGTTCACCTGACTCTGAGTCTGTATGTGCATTGCACTATAAAGCTTGATTCTGCTGCCTGTCCTGAGACTCCGAGTGCCTTCTTTGGGCTAAGGGTGCCCATCTCCGCTTTGACAGTAACAAGCAGCTGGTGCAGATGATACCATGCTGGGTGAATTGACAGATAATCTCGAATGTGTGGGATCATCACATAAGGACTTGGACAGCATACAGGCTTGGGCAGATTTGTGGCAGATGAAACTAAATTAAGTAAATGTAAAGAATTACATGTAGGCAGTAAAAATGTGAGAGTTTAATACACAATGGAGATCTGAAAATGGAAAGTGATAGTGTTCAGAAGCCATTAAGAAGGCTAACAGGATGTCAGGTTATATAGCGCCTTGATGTGTGGAGTACAAGTCCAAGGAGGATCTGCTCAGGCTTTATAACACACTGGTGAGGCCTCATCTGGAGTTCTGTGTGCAGTTGTGGTCTCTGCTCTACAAAAAAGACATAGTAGCGCTAGAAAAGGTCCAGGGAAGAGAGACTAGGCTCATTCCAGGGGTTGAGTTAGGAAGAAAGATTAAAAGAGCTGAGCCTTTACAGTTTAAGCAAATGGAGATTAAGGGGAGACATGACTGAAATATTTAAAATTATGAAGGGAATTAGTCCAGTGGATCAGGACTGTGACTTTAAAATGACAATCAAGATCACAGGGACACACTTGGAAATTTGATAAGGGGAAATTTCGCAGAAATATTAGGATGTCTGTCTTCATGCAAAGAACCGCAAACACCTGGAATGGATGACCAACAGTGTGATGGAGAGTAGGACTTTATGGAACTTCAGAACTTGACTTGATGTTATCTTGGAGGAATTAAGTAGATAAGATTGCAGAGCTTTGTTAGTAGGAATGGCCTTTTCACTTTAAAATGTTTTAATGTTCTAAAGTTACCCATTTCATAAAATGCGATATATTTGTTTCATGACATTACATGATGGTTCATCTTACAACGGGTTTAAACATTTTTTAATAAACCCTTTGAATCCCTTAAATGCCAGTAGTGACTCTACTCTGCTGGATCATTGAGCAGCGCCCTTAACCTACAATTGATTCATCTTGGGTATGACGTTAATCTGCATCCAGCCCTGCAAGCAGGTCCTCCAACATGAAGGGAAAACTTGGGGGTTGGTGGCAGGATTGTCTCTCCAGCCACCATAAAAAACCTCACACAGTGTCCAGTGTGGTGCTGAGGTGTCACCCGCTACACTCAGGTCCCAGTCCAGGCGGTTCGTTGTGTGGTGCTTCCAACCTCTCACTCTCTTAATAGTTTACTTTGAAAACTAAGAACGCTTAGGAGGCATTCAAATATGTTTATGAAGGACTGACCGAAATATCAGCGAGCCTTAAATGAATAACTTAATAATATTTTTGTCCCGTGTGCAACGCTGCTGTCTGATCGAAGTGCTTCTCTCTCACAATACAAAGGACGTCTCTGTCTGTGACCAGGAAATGTGTGCACATGCGCACTACAGTTTGGGGCGTAGCGGCATGACATTGGTGCGCATGTGCAGTTCAAATCAGACTGTGATGTCTTAAATGAGGGACTGAATGTTAATCAGAGTCACGCTGGTCTGTCAGGTGGAAGACAATGTTTAACAAGCGGAGAGGTATGTGCTTGTGACATGAACAAGTTGAGGAACATGAGAAAAAGAGAGGACTGGGCAGTCCTACGGGTGCCAGTCACCGGAGAGCATCATAGACGTGTTTGGTGTGTTTTCCGAAAGCCCATTTTTAATGTTTTATAAGTCCGGACACTTAGTGCTGCTCCTCGTCATTCGCATTCCGTGATTGTCCTCCTGATCAGTGACGTGCGGTGAGGTTCATGGCTGGTGAGGCACTGACTCCTTTAGAGTCCGTCAGATTTACAAATATATGAACCCAAAAGAGCAGCTTATTCACTATTCGACTGGCAGCTAGCGTGCACATTGACTACTGGTTACGTTTCATATCTCATCAGCATTTACATTTAGAGCGACAGCAGAGAGCGCATTTGATCCTCACCCTCCATGTGTTCTAACTTTGCTGTCGCAATTCCACAATTCACACTCATTTAATACAAATGACAGTATAGAGTGGTGTAGAAAAAAAAAAAAACTAATTTCAATTTTGACCTCAATTGAAATATTATGTTGTTTTTAAAAGCTTTTAATTCCAATGCTCTGAGGTGGGCTGGCGTCCTGCCCGGGGTTTGTTTCCTGCCTTGAGCCCTGTGTTCGCTGGGATTGGCTCCAGCAGACCCCGTGACCCTGTAGTTAGGATATAGCGGGTTGTTTAATGGATGGATGAATGGAATTCCGATGCTTTAATCAATTTTAATCGACTCTTCAACAAAAGGATAACAAGAAAAACAAAAGGATGTTTTATTTAAGGTGAAATGTAGTTTTTAAATATGGGATTGTTTTTTTTTTCTTAGTCTGATCCAATTTTTTATAAAATTGAAAACCGTTTATTGTCTTACCTTTATTTGTAAATGAAGTCCATGCGTATACCCTTCTCCACAAAACTCTCCGTCACTTATGAGGTTCCGCCTTCTAGAGTTCCATCCATCCATCCATTTTCCAACCCGCTGAATCCAAACAGGGTCACGGGGTTCTGCTGGAGCCAATCCCAGCCAACACAGGGCACAAGGCAGGGAACCAATCCCAGGCAGGGTGCCAACCCACCGCAGACCTTCTAGACTCTAGAATCTAGAGTTTCCTCCTAAATAACAAGCCGTCGTACCAAGCGATGAAACTCCATTAATCGAAAGGAGACAAAAAAGAAGCAGCAGCGACGAAACTCCATTAGACAAAAGAAGAAGAAGTAGCGATAAAACTAATTGTTCATATTTTTGACAGTGGAAGTAAGTGTGCTTCGAAATGAAAACGTTTGAAATTTGCAGTTTTTTTCGTATTTTTTTAATAACTTTGTTTTTCATGGTTATGTTTGTACCGTGAACCTTTACATTTGTATTAATAATTATTTTCGCTGTAGTAATTGATTTATATTCAGTGCTTGAAGTGGATTGGCACTCAGTGGTACCGGCAACTCTTTAAATTTCACAAGGCGAGATTCACGAGAACTTCTCGACTGTGCATGGAAGACAAAGAAAGTTTTACAAGAATCTTGGAAACGCTTCATTAGTCCTTCTGTGATAAAGCTGGCTTTTGTGGTTCACCAGGTTACCTTTTTTTCTTTTCAGTTTAGTTCCTTATGTTTGAGCTCTTGGAGTAATGTGTCTTATTTGTAATCCCAAGTAATCTGACTTGTTTTAGTACCCTCAATGTTAATAGAATTTCATGGTAGTTTCGTGCAGATGATGCCTGCCATTTCTAAACTGTTAAAGAATTTCCTGCAATGTGCAGTGCGCCACTAACTTGTATGTGACTCAGACTTACAGTCGCGATGTGCACAGAGCCTTTCAGTTTAATTACAAGTGACATTTAGATGTTTTTCCTTTCAGCCAACTTGCTACAAGAATATCTTCTGGAATTTGAATGTTAATGAAAAATCAGGTAAACTGCAAACACCCGTCTGTTAAACTCGTAATTCACTTGTCGTGTTTGACTTTCACGTGTCTTTTTAATTTTCTTTCCTTCTTTTCCTAGGACATCCCTGCTGGTTCAGTAGACTGTGGATTAGACACGTTGATGGTGTTTGAATATCAACTGTAGGCTTTATGTAACTTTACATTTGTGTTTAGATCGTGTAGGAGTTCAGTACTTTATTGCTTCTCCTCTCTCTGTCTGCTCTTTATCTGACCAGGACGGACCCTTTAATTGTGGCATTCATTTAACGTGCCCTCCACTATTAATGACACCCCTTATAAAAATGTTAATTTTAAATATATTAATTTCTTGATGGGAAATTTGTATTTTTTTGAATGAAATTGTTTCAATTAAAAGTCAAATGTTTCTAATTTTTTCAGTTCAAGGTGACATTTCTTCAGCCAACAGGGATTTTGTTTTTTCTAACCCTTCTTACTAATTTTTACAAGGGGTGCCAGTAATAATGGAGAGCACTGTATTTATCCTTTTTATCTTAGGATGACATGCCTGCCTGTGCCTTGCATATTACTTCAGCCAGTGTCCAGATTGGTGTATTCATAATACTCTGAAATAACTGATGTATTCTAAAAAAACTATTAGATCACCATGAACGAGAGTTTGTGTAGTCAACCACAGAGGAATCCTCTCAGTGTGAACTTCATTCCAATGTGTCCACTTTTCTGAGGAAACAGGAGTGTTCAGACCAACACCAGATGGCCAGCATAAGACAAACACTTGATGTGACAGTTTGATGTTTTATTTGTGTGTCCACGCTGGCTGTGTGGCTGCTGTGGGGCAGCGGACTTGAGAACAAGGGGCTGCAGAGATCAGCAGGGCCTCCAGGAGGACTCAACATGAAAAACTGTTGGAGTTCATCATAAAGGGCCATGGAGCAGATGATCACTTGCTGGTAACTTAGTTCAGATAACAACATCTAGTAGCAGAGAGCTATGATGACTTTAGAGCACCATACTCCTGTATTTTCTTCTCCAACAGGATGTTGTATCTCAAAGGTGTCATCCAAATGATTTAAAATGATGAAGATCCTGAATGTCACCGGTAATGACCTCGATACAGTAGAAGATGAGGAGTTGACAGATGGCCCCTACAACTACCTGATGAAGTGCTGTGAAGAGCTGTAGGCACTTTTGTGAAGATCCACAGAGTTCACGTCATTCTGGATGTGCTGATGCCGGAGGCTCATTAGGCTTCAGTGAGTCTCTGAGTACAGAAAGTGTCTCTATGAGTGATGTCCTCTCTGTTTCTGAGTTTGTCATCAGCTCTTATTAAAGCTCGAGGAACAGTTGAGAGGATTTCTCTAGCAGAGGCAGAAGGTCTGTTCATTGATGGACCAGCAGACGGTGAGTGGGACGTCATGTGGTGTTGGGGGAGAGAGACGGTCCTTTCTTTTTATTTTCAGCAACATTTGTCTGTTAATCAGAATACCATTTTACTTGTAGTGAATTTAGACATAAATATAAACTAAATACATGTAAATATATATGTTTAAAGTACAGAAAAGCCAAGCAAAATGTCACCTTTTATTGGCCAAGTAAAAAGATTACAATATGCAAACTTTCGAGGCAACTCAGGCTTACATCTCGCCTGAAGAAGGGGCCTGAGTTACCTCGAAAGCTTACATATTGTAATCTTTTTACTTGGCCAATAAAAGGTGACATTTTGCTTGGCTTTTCTTTACATTCATAATGGCTAACACGGTACAACACCCTAGTATTATGTTTAAAGTGAAATTTAAAATACACTTTTAGTATTGGTGAAAGTAAATCTTTTCTTTTTTTAAAGTGAGTGAAGAGTTTGACACACTTGAGCTTCAACTGTTGGAGTACAAAAACAGACAAACTACATAACTGAGGCTTTCAACTTGGGATTCCATCTCAGCGCCTACTCTGATAAACGTGTCACTGGTTTTACTGGATTTAATACTCGCCTCTCTAGTGACACCTCCTGGCCATTTTCATTAACGTTACTCAAACTTATGATCCACTTCAATGACGTCTGTTAAAACTCTTATTGCTTTTACTTTTTCGCTGCTACAGACTGACAACGAAGAGAAGGGTTCGTCAGCAGCTTCTAGTGTCTGATGTCTAAAAAATATAAATATAACTAACGCCAACAGGCAGAATGCACTATACGATAGCAAGAGTTAAACAAAATAAGACGCCTCACTCACTGATCCCCGGCTCTTTCAATGAATATTTACTTTTGCACTGTATCATTATAATCGTTCCTGTTATTAGTATTATAACTAACCCTCATCTTTTCTTGAGATCACATTTAATAGCCTTAAATGTTTTCTTTGTTCTGACTTAATAAAACGGAGTAGACGGAAAATAAAGGTTTATCCCTGTACTTTGCCATGATATATATATAGGTAAGCACATTTGAGAAAGAAAAGGTGAAATCTTTAAATCACAGATGTTATTATTCGATCAAGTATTAAAATATTTCATTTATTAATACTTTACAATATTTTGTGAAGAACAAAAGTAACGAGTTTGCTATGAAGAAAAGACGCCGTCAGTGGCTCAACTGACTAAGGTTGTTGCTTTTCAAATTCTGAGCGTAGTGTTAGCCCGAGTTCGATCCGAATTAAAGACTGATCATAATTAAAAAAATGATCAGGAGTGAAATCTTTATAACCAATTTGAACTAAATAATTTTGAGAGATACTGTGGAAGGATCGCATAAGATATCCGTTTGGGAATCATCTCCACTTAGAATCGCCATCAAAATGCGATGACTAATTGCGTAAGGCAGCTCACGTATTTACATTAATTCATCTTCTATTCATCGCCATTTGACGTCCATGAACCCCTCCATTGAATAAGGTGATAACAAACCTACTGTGGTAGATCAGGTTGAATTTGCTCTGCTGCACCAAACATTCAAAGGTGTCAATCCGGAGCTCATCAGAGAGGCTGAGAGACACGGCGCAGATCAGTCACCGGTACACCGACACACAGACACACACGGGACACTCCGAGGTGAGCATTGCACGTATCAAGGTCACCATTAAAGATCCTCTTGAGTGCTGAGGCAACAAAAAGCAGCGGGATAAACACATCTGGACCTGCTGTCGAAAAAGCATTTGCCTTTACCAGCAGCATCCCTCCCTCGTGAACACATCTTCAAGGTCCGGACAGGCGATCAGGAAAAAGTTGTCTTAGTCACAGCACAGTGCAATAATAAAACATAGTTGTCCAGTCTGTATCATTCTTAAGCAATCTTCCAGTTATAGAGGCGCAATCCCAGTTACTAACACATTTACCGTGTAGCTCCCCCCCCCCCCCCCCCCCAAACACTCAAAGTAAGAACACATTCCACCTTATTAATTTAATATTTAAAAATTTAAATCGCCAAACCCGCCATCAACAACTACAATAACAGTTGAAATCATCACTCAAATATTTTTTTTGTTATAGACTGCTGTTAAATGAAAAAAAAAAGAAAAACAGACACTTTTGGGTGACAATTCACAATGAGTGGACGTGGGATCCGAACCCACGCAAGTCTTATTATGGAGCGGCAAGGCTACCGCTGCACCACTACTGTTTTCAGCAGAGTGGACGTATATAATGTATGTTTTTTTATGGAGCTTTGCAACCTTTAGGCCGATCAGACCATAATATATTACAGCTCATACTTACATATAACCTCATTGTCCAGTCACCACCAGGACCATTCAGGAATGGACAACAAAGGCTGGGGAGACTCTGAAGGACACCTTTGAGAACACTGAGTGGGATATTCTTTGTGACTCACACAGCCAGGACACTGAGGGTCTCAGCCACCGTATCACAGATCACATCAATCTTTCTGTGGAAAGCACTGTCCTCACAAAGGCTAACACACGTGAATACAACGACTACTGCACTCTGAGAAAACACACAGGAGGTTGTCCATGATCAGACAAACAAACGGTTCTGTGGCAGCACCAAACAAACGCAGCTCCTCCGTTGACTCTGTTGGTTAAATAGGCTCCCATAAGGCAGTCGGACACTAAGCCACCCAGCCTCTCACCAGGCATAGCGCACTGTCACGTGACCCTATATCGACCGCTGGGTGACGTCATCCAAAGCGACGGCTACTGTAGCCACGCTGCCACTGTCTCGCTTTGTGAAACGCTACAGACGCAGGGCTGTTACTGAGTGAGAAAGAAGTGTGAACGAGTTCAGAAAGAATCTCATCGCCACGAGGCAGACAGTAAGTGTTCTGGATTTTGGGGATGCACTTTATGGATGTGTGAGTTTTCATTCCCTCCATTAGAATCGCCGTGCGCGATCTGAGTGAGAGTCGAGCGGCGCGTTCGTGTTCTTTAGCCCCCCGCCGAACTTTGCTCGAGTGAATCCTCCTGTGGCCACTCGCGTGTTGTTTCAGTTCATTGGTATCAGCGGTTCACGTAACGTGGCTGAGTCCCCAATTTTAAATCGTAGCACCTAGTCACACCGCTGGCGCCTGTTCATTCATCTCCGTGTGTTCCTTTTGTCGATTCCTTCTCGAATCGCAGACATCGAGGAGACGGCCATTCCACACGTACGGCGCGTTGATTTCTGCCTTTGTTTCTCTTTTGTTCCTCCGTTGTGTCCAGTTCAAAGACAGTCGCGGAGGTGGTGACCGGCTGGCCATTAAAAGAATAGCGAGGAGTCAGATTAGTAAAAGTGAAAAACGAACTGGAGTCCATGACCGTGGAGAAGAGTCTTAGAGAATACGAGCTGAGAACAAATGCTAAGATATAGTGAGCGATGCAGTGCTGCCACGAAGAAATTCGCCTTTAAGAGTATAAATTATATGCTCTTAACTGGTAAAGGTTTGCAGTCAGTATCTGTATTTACACACACGGCCTCAAACCTGCTTAACCCAATGCAGACAGCAGACATTTACATGCATTGCTTGAATGGACACTTAAATGGGTGTCTTTTTCCCCCCATTTAACTTGTATCAAATATGACAAACTCCCACGTTTCAGTGCTAAAGCCAAACCAGTAATGTCTGTTAGTAAGTATTAGAGAAGTTAATAGAGATTTGTGGTTTGTGTTACTGCCTTACAGTTCTAGCAGACTGAATTTGAATCTCAGCCTGTTTTTTAAGTCTCTATGCAGTTTCCATGTCTGCTCTTTTATTCTAAATTTCTTTACTTTTCTAAAGATGCTCAGGTTTAGTAGCCAGGCAAATCTAACTTGTCTTGGTGTGGTTGTGGACTTGAATGTGAGTGTACCCTATGTGAGTGTCTGTATTTGGCTCCTGCCCTTGACAGGTACTCTGGTTTTATTTCTGTACCCCAATAACTTCTATTTGTGTTTGTTTTGGCTACTTATACATGTGACTTTATCATACAAACCCAACCAGGCTGTGTGGGTGACCCCATGTGCCACTCTTAGGTGAACACCACTGTCAGGACTGGCATCCTTCTTCTGGCCAAGACCCACTTTCATTTAATTAGAATTTTCATGAAGGTCAATAATGAGCCGCTTTTACTCTGGACCCCCCTTTTAATAGTAATACATTTTATTTATATAAGGCGCCTTTCAGAGAACTCAAGGACAATGATCAAACAATAAATAAATAAAAGACACAATTATAAACAACTTAAAACATCAGAAAATCTAAAAATTAAAACCAAACAAAACCACTGTAATCATAAGGAAAAATAAAAAGCCATTTTAAACAGATGCGTTTTAAGGTTACATTTGAAGGATGAATATGATTTTATGTTTCTGAGCTCCGCAGGTAATGAATTCCAGAGCTTGGGAGCAGAACGGCTGAAAGCTCTGCTCCCCATGGTGGTTAGACGGGCAAAGAGGGTCTGTCAGATGGATGGAGGAAGAGGATTTAAGGTTACGGGAGGGAATGGCAACATGAAGAAAGTCAGACAGATATGGAGGTGCAAGGTTATGAATGGCCTTAAATGTTAATAGCCGAATCTTAAAATTAGTTCGAAACTTGATCGGGAGCCAATGAAGCTGCTGCAAGACCGGAGTAATATGGTGAATAGATGGGGTTTGAGTAATGATGCGTGCTGCAGAATTCTGGACTAACTGAAGCTTATGAAGAGATTTATTAGGGAGACCAAAGATGAGTGAATTGCAATAGTCCAGCGGAGAAGTGACCAGACTATGAACAAGAATGGCAGTGGTATGAGGAGTGAGGGAGGGGCGAATGCGATTAATATTACGTAGGTGGAAGTAAGCAGACCGGGTGATGTTATTAATGTGAGATTGGAAAGATAGAGTACTGTCGAGGATGACACCCAGACTCTTGACCTGAGATGATGGGGGAAACAACAGAGTTATCAATAATAAGAGAAAGATTATTGGTTTTGGATAATGATGATTTTGAACCAGTGAGGAGAACCTCAGTTTTGTCACTGGTTAATTTAAGAAATTGCTGGAAGCTGGAAAGAAGAGAAGAGAGTGAATAGGCGAGTGAAGTTCAGAAGGAATACAGAGAAGATCTGGTATCTGGTGGTAGAGAAGACCAAGGTGGTGATGTATCCTTTGGATTTTCTCATTGAAAAAGGACATAAGAGAATTACAGAAAGCAGTTGAGTAAAGGTGAGATGGTAAAGAGTCTGGAGGTTGTGTAACATTATTAAGTAAAGAAAACAAAGACTTGGTGTTACCTGTATTACAAGTGTTGTGATGTGAGATTTTACATATACAGTGGAACCTCGGTTCACGAACGTCTCGGTACACGTACAACTCGGTTTACGATCAAAACGTTTGCCAAACTTTTACCTCGGTTCACGACCACACACTCGGTATACAAACAAGCCAGTTTCCCTTTTGGTTTGTGCGTGCCGATGATTTCCGCATGTGTTGCATTGTTCTCGGTCAGACGTGCGTGCTTTACCTGTGAATTCTTTGTGCTCTACAGTATTTCGTGTGCTTTTGCAGTTAACCATGGCTTCTAAGCAAGTGAAGAGTGGTGAGAAGAAAGTGTTGCAATGTTACTTTTCTCTTTTTTTCAAATGTTTATTTTTTTCCATGTGATTAAAACTCATTTAACTCTTTTAGGGCTAATTTTTTTTTTGTTTCTTTTCTCTTTTTTTTTTTCTAAAAAAGTCACCACATCACAAAGACCAGCCCTTTTCATACGGGGCAACTGAATTGACAGGAAACATGAATTGGCTAAAAGCATCAAAATCCTTTAAAACTAATTTCATTGAATGTTTCACACGTTTTAGATGAAATTCTGCTTTAATTAACAATTTTGTTTGTTTAACTCAGTAAAGTTCAGTGGACCAGTTTTCTTCACATTCACAAAGTCTTTGCAATTTCAGAATATATAATGATAAATATGAACATGACTGGTTTATCCATTCACAGGTTTGCACTCCACTGATGCACAGAGATTCTCACACACAGGCAGACGTGAAACACTTTCATTCAGAGGGGTCTAAATTGTGCAAATGTATTGAACAGTCAAATGGGTGACATGTCTACTCCACAATACTACATGTGGAGAAAGTAAAAAGGCAATACATTATAGTTTGAATGGGTTTCGTTAAAGAAAGCTAGAAACAAACAGATTTGACTTTTCTTTGACTTCTCTTTAAATTTGTCTAAAATCTATTAAAAGGTTTTCTTCATAATAAAGACATTAAGCTAGTGATTATTATTAAAAAGAGATACAACCCAAACCAAGGAAATTGTGAACTGATAGTGTTAGGTGAAAAAACTGCAAGAACAACTCAGCCAGGCCTCCTCATTCCAGTCCAAAGGATTAATTGTTTCTGTTCCTTATACTTTAAAAATGAAACCCGTATTTTTAAAAAGCCTTTGTTTCTAAGCAGAGTGAAAATGCAAGAAAGCACCCTTCAGGTAAATCATAACTGCCTTATTTTATTTTAGCACATACCTTCTCCAGTTTGATTTGGACACAATTTCTTCTCGGGCCTCACTGTGTTAGTCTTCGAGGATTCTGACGGCTTGTGGGCTTTACTGTCCTTCAAGTAGCAGCGTCTGCCCAAACTGGAGCCCAATCTGTTTAAGTCTTCATCTGGGCCCATATATTGAGGATTACAGTCTTTCACTTTGATACGGTTTATAATTTTGCGTGGTCTCTGAATGTTAGTCCTGCCCTTTCTTTTGTTCCACTTTTCAGAGACATCCTCTTCACGTTGATGTTCTTTCTGTAAACTCTTTTGGCCAGCTGGATACATTTTTGGCATCTTCTTCTTTTTCTCTGTATAGAACACAAGGTTTAATTAATTCAGAAGTGCAATACAAATGTAACACATTTAAGTCCCATTTTTCTATGTCCTCATCAGTTAAGAAAGAAGCCAAGTCAAGTTATTCACCGAGACCACTTGGGCAGAGTAAGTAATCAATCTTCATACCAGGTGACCAGATATGAAACAGTCTCAGGGAGTGTGTCATGACTTTACGACACACCATTATGACTCGGCACCATCTGTTGATATTAGGGATGTTATGATATTAGAACTTTTGTATGTGATATACTAATATAACACGATTTTACAATGCTGGACACCCTTTGATACCACAGCAAACACAGAAATCCTATCCACCCCCCCATTAAAGAAGTACTGGTATTCATAAATCTCAAAATATAACGCAAGTCTTGAAATGTAATGTGGGGCAGAGATGGAGACCCCCAGTGCAATAGCACAAGGTAGGGTTTACAATCTTGGTGGGAGTTTCAGCACAGAGTTTATAAAGAATGATATATCATGAACTGTCTGATTTATCTTAGCATGTGCACATTTCTAATCATTCTCAGACAGCAGTTGAAAAACACTGCTTAAAATTCATAACACATATTAAAATTCAAAACATTATTATACTGTTGAATTAATGAATTCCAAGATTATTCAGGATACTTTCATTTAAATAAAAACTCTTTAAGATGTTTTTCTAACAACATGGTTTTAAAGTCTAGTTAATCACAGACCCATTCTATTTGAACTGCAACACTTGCTATTGCAAGATTTAAATTTGCATCATTAGCTGGTTAAAAAAATATTACTAAAGAGCAATATTTAACAGAATAGTCAAATTAAATCAAAAAAATCAAATGTCACAAGCTTGCCGTGCTTTAATTTTCTAAATCTGCCCCTTCCTTTTACCAGCTTTGAAGCTTCCAGTGTGAAATCAAACTTGTCAGTTCAACATTTATCCTTTATTTCAGAACTCCTGTTATGCAGCATTTATTGAACTGCTTTAGATGTTTCTGACAAAAGTAATGACACCTTGTTATTGTTTGTGGTTGTGTAGAATCCAGAATTAGAAAATGACCTGTCGTCACACGTGTGACTAGGGATCACCTGCAGAGATTTGTTCAGGTGAGAAATACCAGCCCAGGATGAGAGGGAGTGCTGCTGCTAACTATCTCCTCTTCTTTATCTACAATGGAAAGAGACGCCCAGCCGAGGAGTCACCACACCCTCAGCTCTTATCTGTTTAGAAGAAGAAGGAGGCCATCTTGCACAGTTGTGTGTCAACAGTATTCACTACTTTGATTGAACATTCAATACTGTTAGGGTCCCAGAATTTTGTTAATAGTTAATGTTAAGGAAGGTTTATACAAGTTAGGCCTCAGGATTATGTTAAAAACCAGGGGCATATGAAGGAGGAACTTACAATCGCTGGTCAACTTGTCTAATGTGAAACTGCAACAAGCTTACAAAATCCCAAACCATTATTCAAGTCACAGCCTTCATTTAAATAATCTTAGCAAGATGGAGGCAGTTGGCGGTGTGTCCCTGTAAAGATGGCCGCCTAATGTGAGACACCCAATGTCTGACTTCAAGTAGCCTGCGACTCACTAAGATAAATTTAAACAGGATTGATTTTGTTTTTAGTCTTAGGGGCAGACTGTGTGTGCAGGAGAGCAGACAACCAGTGAATGTTTCCCTGAAGTAGAAGGCATAGAGTTAAGTGAAGAGGAGTAAGAAACTGCAGGTTTTGAACAAAAATAAGAGATGCTCCTCTTTCTGTTGTTTCATGTTTCAGATAGCAAAACAAAAGGGGGAAAAAATAAAAATAAAATAAAGGGTGAAGATTGCTGCTGAAGAGCTACTGCTGTTAACCCTTTGTACACCACGGACGTCATCAGCAGCATGCCATTGGCTGTTAGAAACAGGGCTGAGCACGACTCTGCTGAATGGTCGTTTAAATTAATGTGGTTAGGTGATGAGATCAGCGACTGTGGTTGGCAAATCTGACATGCTCCAGGACAAAAACATTCTTCAAAACAACTTTGTCATTACCAACAACTTTGAAACAAGTTTCAAGTTTATCAACTTCATCTTGTTTAAGTACACTCTGCACACATCACAAATATTTTAGTACTTAACACATTAATAAACTCCAATTAAACAGCAGCACTCCCAGTATTGTGAGATTGGCATGGTGGAGGCCTTGTGTGCCTCAGTCTTTCTTAATGCTCCATTTGTGCTTCTGATTGACCAGTTTGCTATGTGTAACCCTAAAGGAGGGGAGGGGGGGGGGGGGGGGTGTACCAGAGTAAAAGCGGCTCATTATTGACCTTCATGAATACTCTAATTAAATGAAAGTGGGTCTTGTGCAGAAGAAGGATGCCAGTCCTGACAGTTCACCTAAGAGTGGCACGAAGAGGTGACCCACACAGCCCACCTCACCATCCTGGTCCAGTGCAAAACAAAAACAAACAGAAGTTATTGGGGTACAGGAAGAAAACCAGAGCACCTGTACAGGGCAGGAGCCAGCTATAGACCATCATAGGGTACACTCACATTCAAGTCCACAACCACACCAAGACAAGTTAGATTCGCCAGGCCACTAAACCTGAGCATCTTTAGAGAAGTGGAGAAAATAAGAATAAAAGAGCAGACATGGAAACTGCATAGAGACTTAAAAATCAGGCTGAGATTCAAATTATTTCCGACAGAACTGTAAGGCAGTAACACACAGTTGCCCGAGGGACTCCTCACCGCTCTTTCAATGTCACCAACCCCGCAACTGTCAGAACTGAGCGCCGCGGAGTGACAGGAGAAACAAAGGCAGAAATCAAAGCGTCTTACGTGTGGAATGGCCGTCTGCTCGATGTCTGCGATTCGGGAAGGAAACGACAAAAGAACACTCAGAGGGGAATGAACAGGCGCCAGCGGTGTGACTGGGTGCTATGAACTAAAATTTGGGATTCAGCCACGTGAAGTGAAGTGAACCGCTGATACGAATGAACAGCAATGGCACGCGGGTGACCACAGGAGGATTCACTCGAGCAAAGTTCGGCGGGGGGCTAACGAATACGAACTCGCCGCGCGCGGTGATTCTAATGGAGCGAATGAAAACCCACACGTCCATAAAGCGCATCTCCAAAGTACTTACTCTCTGCCTCTTGGCGATGAGATTCTTTCTGAACTCGATCACACTTCTGCCTCAATCAACAACAGCCTTGCGTCAGTTTAGTGTTTCACAAAGCAAAGGAGATGGCGAGACTGTGGCAGTGTAGCTTCAGGAGCCGTCGCATTGGATGACGTCAGCCTGTCTCCGATTTCGGGTCACGTGCCAGTTGAGCGAGAATACGCTGTAGCTGGAGAGAGGCTGGGTGGCTCAGTGCCCTGCTCTCTTATAGGAGCCTATTAAACCAATAATGTCATCGGAGAAGTTGCGTTTGTCTGGGGCTGCCACTGGGCCGTTTGTTTTTGTGATCATGAACTGAGTTTTTTTTTTTTTAATTACAGTAAGATTTCCTGTAAATAGTTCTTGTAAGATTTAGTAAAGTTCTTAGTGTCATTTTTGTTTTTCGATACAACAATAATAATAACAATAATTATATATATAGCATAATAAGAAACTTTCATTCCTCCAGGATAAGTGTAGGTCCCTCCTCTCTTTCTTCTCTGTATCTCTGCTATTTCCAAAGAAATCCGTTTTAATGGCATACTCTGAAAGAAATGCTCACCACCTCTTCTCTACCTTTAAGCCTCTTTTAAGTCCTCCTGATGCTCCAAGACCTTTGTCATTCTCTCCTGATGATTTTGCTTCTTTCTTCTCTTTCAAAATCACCAAAAGACCCCAAAGACATCTTCTGAGTCTCCTCTGTGTCATTCTCCTCTTTCATCCTTCACTACTGTAAATGACTCTGACATTTTAGACCCCTGTGCTCTAGACCCCATTCCTTCACACCTTTCTACAGTCCATCTGTCCTTCATTGATCCCCTACATCTTTTCTCTTTCCAATGCCTCACTGAACCCCAGTAACTTCTCCACTGATTTCATCCTTATGCTGAAAAACCCTCTCATCTCATCTGCCCTTGAGAATTACCATCCTGTGTCCATTCTGCTATTTCTGTCCAAAGCCCTAGAACACATAGTCCATAAACACCTCTCTTCATTTCTCTCTGACTATCATCGACTAGATCTACTTCAGTGTGGATTCTCCAAGGGTCCCTCTACTGAAACTCCACTGATTTCCATCACAAATGCTCTTAGATCTGCTCGAGCTCCTTCTCCCTCCTCTGTCCTCATCCTCCTTGCCCTTTCATCAGCCTTTGTTATGGTTCACCACCCTCATCTCTTCTACTAATTAAATTGGAATAAGCGGCTCTGCTTTGAACAGGTTCAAGTCCTCCCTCTCAGATCGATCCTTTTGTGTCTCCTTGTCTAACTCCTTGTCTTCTTGACAGAACATTTCTACAGATGTGCTTCAAGGACTGGTGTTGGGTTCACTTTTCTTTTCCTTGTACATTTGTTCCTTTGTCAATGTTATTTCATCTCATGGCCTCTCCTACCACCTCAGTGGTGGTGACTCACTGATCTCCTCTCATTTCTCTCTTACAGTCCACTGCTTTCAGCCGAGATCTTCAGTTGCCTCCCTGCCATCTCAATATGAATGAATGATCAGCACCTTAAAGTGAGGATCTGATCAAAGACTTTGTAATCGGAAAACAGTAAGAGAACACTTTTCAAATATAGTAAAGTGGAAGGATACAAAAAACATTATTTTCATCTTACTGTAAGTTTTCTTTCATTTTGAAAAATAACATTTTATTTTACAGTTTATTATTGTTTATATTTTGAATTAGATATTTATGGGGCCATCAAAATCTATTAAGGGCTTGAATCCAGCAACATCCCTGAATTCTTTTGTAACTAGGGGGCTCTGCCCCCTGCTCGCTTCGCTCGCCAACCCCTGGCGTTGGGACATGAGAAAGAGTCAGATGTATGAATTAGATATAGAATAGTGTGCAGCTTTGGATGATGCCCATAGAAATAACAAATAGAGTGTTTGTCATATATTAATGTTTTATTGGAATATTTCTTTGTATACAACATTAGCAGTAAAGATGGTGTCTTGTCCTTGAATGAGTCTTCCTTGGCATGGATTATTTATAATTTTAACTTTAACGTCAGATGAACGGCGAACACGTGAGAAGGCAACATAAAGTTGTCCATGTCCAAAAACAGGTTCAGAGAGGTAGATGCCAACCTTGTCCATGGTTTGTCCTTGTGATTTGTTGATGGTCATGGCAAATGCAGGTTTAATGGGGAACTGTCGGCGTTTCAATGTAAAAGGTAATTCTAGCTCAGAACTTGTAAGGTCAATTCTAGGAATGAGAACAGGATTGTTAGCATGTGATCCTGTAAGAACTGTCGCTTGAATAACATTGCGTGTCATGGTGTTGACGACTAACCGTGTGCCATTGCATAAACCCTGTTTTGTGTTAAGGTTTCTTAATAGCATGATTATTGTTCCGTTTTTAAGGGCAAGGTCGTGTTGTGGTAATCCGGCAGGGTTAATAGTGTTCAAATATTCTAAGGGGAAATTTATATGTTCATTGTCGTCATCAGAGTCAACTTTGTCTGAGCTTAGAAAGATCTGTGTCTCTCCAGGAAGTAATGAAATGACTTGGTTATTAATGTGATTAACATTAATATTTTTTGGACATAATATAGTGCGTTGTGTTAACAGGGGTATTTGGTCTAATGTGATTGCTGTTCCAAATATCTCTTTTACTAAGTCGTCTGAGATAAAGGATTATGGAATGGAAATAATATCTGGGTGAAGTCCATCTGTATTTGTGAGTTTACCATTTCCCAGTTGTATTAGCCAACTGTTATATTCTGGATCTGGACATCGCATGTTTTGTACCAACTGTATTGTTTTAAAGCAATGCCAATTGTCTGCGTATTTTAAGGTGGACTGAACAATAGCTGAGCGCATGGCATGTGGAACAATAGCTAAGCATTGTCTAAAATCTCCTCCTAATAAAAGAACTTTTCCTCCAAAGGGAATATTATTATTCATCAACGTTTGTAGAAGTTTATCAATGGTGTTGAGTAAGTGACTGGATGCCATTGTACATTCATCAATAATTATCAGTTTTGCAAGACGGATGTCTCGGGTATTGCTACTGTGAATGTTCATAGTGGATACTGATGTCTCTGTGATTGGGACCGGTATTTTGATTCCGCTCTAACATAAACGTCAACGATGTATTGTTGAGTTAGCTTTCCTGCATTGAGTAATGGATTAAAGTCGTCCCTTACTGAGAGTCTGTAGGAGAAATATTCTTTCATGGATACACGTGATCGTCTCTGTGCCTGCTGTTTTTTAATTCTTGAAATTGTAGCACTCCATCCTTCCTGTCCAGTCGGAAATAATATGGGGTATGTTAAAGTATCAAGAAGCGGAAAGCAAATGTCTATGCGTTTGAATGTAGGTGTGTTGTTTTTATCAGGACGTAAATGTAGAACAATATCTCTGTGAAATGGAGGCTCACCATCTTTACTTTGAAAGACAATTGCCACTTCATTAACGACGGGCAGATTGTATCGTCTTGGATCTTGTTCTTTGTCCTTTATCAAGACCAAAGCAATTGTAGTTGCTGCTATACCTTCTGCATTTGCTTTTGTATTTGCCTCCTTTTCAACTTCATGTAGCATTTTTATAGATTTAGCTAATGGGTGATCGTTTATGACATGAGAGACGTTTCTCATTATAAGCTCTGTGCATTGTTTGTTTTCAGGAAGGTTCATGCGTTGATAGATCGCCTCATCTGGATCTAGGATGTAGATTTGTGCATATTTGCGTTGTTGATTTGTTTCAGGGTGCACTGTTCCAATGCGATGCAATATTTGTCCACATATGCGAAAGCAGTATGGGCCATTGCCTTCTGGTGACCTGATATTTACTCCAGTATATGCAAAAGCAAATGAACTATTGTAGGATCTAATGCAGTTCATAAAGTTTTTACTTTCAGGCACATCCTTAGTTAGAAGCTTCTGTAGATATTCAGGATATGAATGTAAAGGAGGCAGTCTAATCTGCCCCTTTTGACAACAACGTGTAAATTCATTATTTGTATTGCCAGTTGTTTCTTCTGTGAAGTTAAGTGAATGACAATGATTGCAAATGACATTCATTAATCCCAATGAATTTTCCTCAATAGTGGATTCCTTATTGAAGGCGTTTTCAGCCAATTGTCGTAAGCGTTTAACAGGTGCGTGGCGTTGATGACCCCGACGGGCATGTTTTGCTTTTTGCGGTTGCTTGCCTTTTTGTTGCATGTCCATTATTTGTGACGCGCTATTTTTTTCTTTTTTTTTATTCGCCTCGGCTTTGCGCAAAGTCCGTTTCAGTCTACGCCGTGCATTGTTTGTATCGAGCCTTGTCCGTTTTTGTATGTCGGTCATTTGAGCTTTGCGCTTTTCGCGTCTTGCTTTTTTTTTTTCTGTCAGTTCATTTGCGCGTCGTTCACGTCTCCGTTCATTTATTCTGTCTCTTCGCTCACTTTTTTGTATGTGTGATACGCGAGCTCTTTCGGTTTGAAATCGTGCTTCTTTCGATGCAGCATTTTGACCCGCGCGCTGAATGCGTCAACGTTCATTGTGTCTGTCCATTTGGACACGTCTCTGTAACGGTGTCACTTGTGCTTTCCTTTTTTCGATCCTTGACATTTTCTCTCCCGGTGTTTCAGAAGCGCGTTTTATGCGCCGTCGTCTATTTTCTTGTTTCTTTCGTGTACGTGTGTTTGTTCCCGTTATCCTTTCCGAATCGTTTTGTACCCGTGAGCGTGTATTCATGACTTGTTTCTTTCTCAGCATGCGAAATATGGATAAGTAATAAGGAGAGTCGCACTCACTGTTAATATGGAGCCTTTTCTGCAGTTGAACGGTTAATAGTGCTTTATTGAAAGGACATACACCTATGCCGACACCTATGCTGCCTAGTGTGAAGGTGCTGACGTTCACTTTCGAATATGTGGCTTTGGGTGTCACATCTTATGGATGTGTGGGGGGGGATTGTTGTTGCGCGAGCGTTTTGTTTCTTTTTGTGTTCCTGTGTCTTGTTTGAATCCCTCTCTTTGTGTGTGTCTCGTCCCTTGCTTGTAGGGTCTGTGGGGTGGTTTTGTGTTCTTTTTTTTGGTCTTCCATGGGCTTGTTGAATCCCCCTCTTGGTGTGTGTCCCGTCCCGTCCCTGTAGGGTGGCGGGGGTATGGTCGTGCCTTGCTATTGTGCGCTCGTCTGTTCTTTTTTTTTTGGTGTGTTTAGTTTCGTGTGCAATGTGTTTCGTGCTTTCCCCTCGTTTGAGTACTCTTTAATGTTTTTTTTTCCTTATTTTGGTGCTTGTTGAGCCTCATTTTTGTGACTCCTTTCTGTATGTGCTCACTCCTGTTTTCTGTGCTCTTGTCGGACTCTTTTTGCGCCTGCGTCTCTCGCGGACCCTCATCCGCCTCTCTCGCCCTCTTTTGTCCGCCTTTCTCGGGTCTGGACTCTTTTTGCGCCTGCGTCTCTCGCGGACCCTCATCCGCCTCTCTCGACCTCTTTTGTCCGCCATTCTCGGGTCCTCAGCCGACTCTCGCGGACTGTTTGTTGCGCCGGCGCAGTACGTCTTTTTGCAGCTACGGCCCATGGCCGGATGTGCCTGCGTCCATCATCCGGTTTACCATTCTCGGTTAGTAATATGGATCCTTTTTATGTGTAAATTTGCTTTGTTGTGTATTCTAAATTAGGAAAGTAACCTGCTTAATAAAACCCTGAAGACACAGCCTACGATGAATCTCAGCAGAACAACAAAGTATTTCCATAATATTCTCATTATGATCAACTAAAGTGGAACTGAACTGACAATACAGCCCTGTGAGTGGTGGATCAGTATGCTCAGTTCAGATCGGGCCGTGCTGTAAAGTGGAGTTTATTTTATTTTCTTCATTAAGCACACATGCAGTGCGTCACATCAGCTCAGATATGATATCACACACTCCATAAATTATTAACGCTTGTGTAAAACAGATTGGTCAGCACCGTAAACTGTGTAATGAAAGAGACTTTCAATACGCATGTGTGCAGATCAGGCGGGCAGCGCAGATCGGGTAGTGACAATGGGTCCAGCTGAAGGGGTCTGTGATTGAGTAGTTCACTGGACAGCCAAATGGATCGCAGTGTTTTGTCGCCTGGTTTACTGGACTTGAGTCAGATAAATCCTCCCTCAACCCTGACCTTCACCATAATGTAACCGGGTGTCATCACTGATGTATAATATAAAGCAACACCCTCCTCAATGGAGTGGAGCTCTGGAGGTCCGCACTAAGAGTCTGTTGAAAAAGTTAAATGTAAGATTAGGATAAGAAGGGCCGGCATCAAGAAAGGCATTCGGTGTTTTATCAATTCATCCTGCTTTATCAAACTGTACTACTGTAACACAAACTGACAGATCTGTGGTCTTCTACCACACACAGAGTCGGCAACTTTAACAGCTGAAAGAAATCCCCACAAAATAAGGAAGAAATTAACTGTGTGCAATGAAAAGACTTGCGTTATGATATACAGTATATATACAGTATATATATATATTTTTTGTACACGCCTTATAGCTGTATTTGTAACAATTTTGAAAACCCTCTAATAACACAGCTTGAAAGCATAAAGGAGTGTGCATGTAGTAAATCAGTTATTTGAAGGATAATATGAATAACAGCAAGTAATCACAGATTTAAAAACATGTTGCAAATTGAGAAACCACTGAATATCTGGATGTCAGGTCACAAACACCAGGCCAACGGTTCAAAGACTCCTTCAAGCACTTCATAAAAATGAACAAACACTCCAGACAAATGTCACACATCACTGTTATAAACTCAGGCAAACTCAAATTTTAAAATGTTATGTGTTTTCACCAAATAAACAAATCATGTAGCACTAGGACTCACAGCCTCTGTGTACCTTCACAGTCCTTCAGACTTGATCAGAAAGCAATGTACGCGTACCGTCACCTTTATTTTAGTAAACCGGTCACCACCTCCACAACCTGATGGTCGTACAATACGACACACATGAATTCTGATAAACGAATAACACCCACACAGAATTTTGAGTCAAAATTAGCCATATGTTCCCATGTATTTAGCCCACTTCTGTCATCTCAGCGTCTATTGCAACATTACATTATTAATGCATATCTAAAAGTTGAAGCAAAATGTCTCTTTATTAAATCGAATGACATGCAAAACTTAGAAAGGAACATATGCGAGGTCTCATTGATAATGTTCAAAATTCAAATATCAATAGTTCAGACAATTCAAAGAAGGTAAAGCAGTAATATTACCATCATCATATCAAGGTAGTCCAAGAGCATTGGAACAGTTATATCATAATGCAACTTTCCTTTTCTTACATTCCTTGTAAATGTGGAGGAAAAGACCATAAGCTTTATGATGACCTTTTTATTGTTTGTTTTTTTAATAAAACATATTACAGCAACACAGAAACCTTCAGCATCTTACCGAGGCAGAGAAGTGGTGCGCTGAGAACATTTCTGTGTTCAGGAGGCACATCTCACTCCCTGCATTACTGTCAATGGACAAAGACGACATTGAGGAGGCCCTTCAGAAATTTGAGTTGCTCGCTGAGTTTCCAGAAGAAGACGAGAGGTCTTTAGACCCTTCATCATCCTTTTTTCAGATATGGAAGACATGCATCTGTTTTTAGATAACGTGAGAGGAAAAAGGAAAATGACTGTGTTTAGTGAAAAAACGTATCAAACATACATGGCCCTCATTGTTCAGTTACAACTTACAATTCTTGTTCTTTATTTTATATATTCTTTAACTTTTTTGTAATAAATGTTGCAAACCAACTTCATCTTTGCAGTCCATTGTCTCAGATCTGCACGTCTTTGTGTTATGTATTAAATAATGTTTTATAAAGCAGGGCAAGGCAATTTTTATTTTTAAAGCACATTTACAACAACAGCCAGAACTGAACCAAAGTGCTGTACAAGGAAGGGTAAAAGAAGCAGTTCAAATATACTGTATGTACACAGCACAAAACTGCAAGAATAACCAACCGTTACATAAAAGATAAACCCACACCCGTACATACATATTGATAATCATGAATGTACATGAGCCAACATATACAACACAATGTCAACCTCTTGCAGGGTCAAATGGAAGCAAGAAGAAATAAGACTTTAATGATGACTTAAAAATGGCCGCTGTTAGAGCAGACCTAATATAACAAAGGGAGCCATTGCAGAGAAATGGAGCAGCCACCACAAATGCACGATTCCTCCTTTGTTTCAGCCTTGACCTTGGCACAACTAACAGCCTCTGGCTAGTAGACCACAGGGCTCTTGTTGGCACATACAAGTGAAGAAGTTCTGAGAGGCAAGATGGGGCTGATCTATTCAAACATTTAAAAACAAAAAATAGAATTTTAAAATCAATTCTGAAACGGACCAGAAGCCAATGAAGCAACGTCAGTATTGGTAAAATATTGCCACAATTACGAGAGTCATTCAGTAAGCGAACAGCAAAGTTGTGGACTAGTTGTAAGTGTCGTAACAGGGCCTGACCAACACCTACCTACAAAGAACTGCAATAGTCCAAATGAGATGTTGTAAAAGCTTGGATGGCCTTTTCAAGATCACTGTAAGAAAGAAAAGCCTTTACCTTAAAGTCTCACCTGGAAAAAGCTTCATTTAACCTCACAATTTATGTTTGTCGAGTTTGAATGAGCTGCCACAGATCACACCTGGGCTCCTAACTGAAGCTTTATGATACATACTGTATATGGCAAGGGGTCCAAGAGCAACATCAGAGACACTCAGACTTTCTTAACTTTTGGACACCATGATCACAGTTTTATTATCATTTAGTTTAAGAAGATGCATAGCCGTCCAGGTTTTAATATCATTCAAGCACGTATGGAGGGTTTGTATTTTCTCACTTTGATTTTAGTGTCAAATATATTTGAGTGTCATCAGCATAGAGAAGCCATACTTGTTAACAATGGAGGCTAAAGGTAACATGCATATCAAAAAGAGAACTGGTCCAAAGATGGAACCCTGCAAATAAAAGGAGAGTAGTACTATCAGAAAGGAACAGTCAAAGGGATGATTGATGACCTTAAACCCTGCCCTGAAAATATAATTTATGAAACTATGATTTATGAAATGTCCCCGCCCCTATGGGTGTGTGAGTGTTAATAATGGGTTGGACCACTGTCATAATTGATACTCTCTAAACTCGTCCTTTTAGGGAGGTGCTTTCATAAACCGAGCCCTTATCACACCCCATTAACAATTCCCATACCCATGAGGTACGCCTTTGTCTCTCTAACCGCCTATAGGGTTAGGTGAGAGGCGTGTCACTCCACCCGGCTGTGGCAGGAGACAAAGGAGTTCTTGTATAAAACTCTAGTCATTGAGTGAAAACACCACAACACACAAAAGCAGACAGAATGGACGGTCTTGTGAATGCTCCTAAGGAAATGAAAACAGACAGGGTTTCCAGAATGCTTGAGTTACAGAACCATCGATTCAGCTCTGCTTGGTACGATTCTAATTGTGCTTTGAGCCAGGTAGAAGTAAGTAGAAATGCTCTTGGACATCTCACGGTGGTGGTTTCCAAGAAGGAGCCTATCCTTCCTGAATATAAAGAGGACGGTTACGAAGAGGGGGAAGAGTATAAAGCAAATGAGATAAAGGAACAAGTGAGTGAAATTCATTTTTCTATAAAAGACTGGAATTTTTTTAAATCTCTTATTCCAAATATTGATGAGGCTATTCATCAAGGAAAACTGTCTGACCAAATGAAAAGAATTAAAAGAAAACTGGAGCCATTGTTTTCAGAGGAGAAGATTTGCATGCTGAATAATTCATGCTTGGGGGAGGAGGAAGAAAATTAGAACACACCCACCCCTAAGTAAGTGGAGATAAATACAGAGGTCTTTTTTCATAGGTTACATTAACCTAAAGCGATCTTGAGATGTCTTCAACCAACTATCCTACTGAAGCTGAGCTCCTAGAATCCGTTGATAGCTGGACCGGTCGTCTCCCTGTTCTCTCGGACTCTGAGATGTCAGAAGTCCTCCACACTTTGATGCGCTCTGAAGAGCCAATCTACGGTAGTGTGGAACAGACAGCCACCGCTGACTTCCTGTTTTGGTTGACTAACCCTCAAACCAACCCCACCTACTCTGCTCCAGACCAGATGCTGACATCCAACGACGTGTTTTGGTCGGGTAACAACCAGCACTTCTCCGGCTATGATCCTGATCAGGCATGTTGTTCTACAGAACAGACAGTGCCCGCAGATTGCCTGTTTTAGCCTGATGATATCGTCCCCAACTCTGGGTACTCTGTTCCTAAGAGCTCACCTCCAGACCAGCCGTTTTGGCCGGACCTTCTTATGCCTTCAACTGACCAGATCTATTGGCCTGAGCCTCAGTTACCTGCCCCTGATGATATGTATTGGTCAGACAGTCTCCTGGAGAACCACACAGTACCTGACATGTTTGTACCTGCTAATGATGTTCCGGGGAGCCTAACAGGGCCTGAGGAGATAGCCATTCAGGTCATGCGGCAAGAACAGGCCTTGGACGAACTGGTAGAGGCTCTGGCCACTTGGAAAATATCACCCAAGGATGCTGATTATGCGGGTATGGACCTTGAACAAACTGACGGACCCCTGGGTGAAACATTTCAAAAGGCTCTGAAACTGGTCAAGAGTTCTGCTGTATATAATAGTTGATTGGGACCTAAAAAGTACCTCTCAGGGGTGTTTAATATATCACCCCGGCCAGACACAGCATACATATGTGTTTGAGCCTGACTCTGTTTATCGGGTTGGCCACTTTCAATAGGTGCTGGCTGTTTTCTGCCAACCATGGCTCAGGACCCTGGTCATCAAGACTCTGGGTTGTTTCAACATCTTTCTGCCTTTTCACAAAATTCATGCATTTGTACAAAATGCTGTCGACGACCTGAAAAATGAACATTCTATTAATTAGGATATTGTACAAGCCTTTCATAACATGGACGATGACTCTTACTCAAAAGTATGTGAAATAGACGATTTTTTCTCTGAACGCCATTTTTCTGTACCTGATATGTCTGATGTACCTTTGGGGTTTTACGGGGAATACGACATGGAAAAATCAGATGAAGTGTCCAAACTGAATGTGCCTGTGATATAACCTGTTTTAATCATGCTGTTTAGGTGTAATATTATGTTTTGAAGTGGTTGGTAAAACATCTCTGAATTTTATTATTGTTTTTGAAAATTACCAATAAAGCACCATTTGATTTTTAAACCATTGACATTTTTCTTTCACCGTCGATGATGGAGGGTTACATGAAAAAAGTTTATTATAATCCTGCAAATCCTGGCAGCTTTGGGGGAATATACTCTTTGAAAAGAGCTCTTGAGGTTTCAGGTCAGAAAAGTAATGACCATCAGGTGTCGGATTGGTTATCTGGTCAATATTCTTATAAAATTCATAAACCCACTAGAAGTGATTTTAGTAGAAATAAGGTTTATGCATCTGATATAGACTAGCTATGGCAGATGGATTTAGCAGACATGACAAATACAATGCAATACAATACAGTTTATTTTTGTATAGCCCAAAATCACACAGGAAGTGCCACAATGGGCTTTAACAGGTCCTGCCTCTTGACAGCCCCCCAGCCTTGACTCTCTAAGAAGACAAGTAAAAACTCCCAAAAAACCTAGTAGGGAAAAATGGAAGAAACCTTGGGAAAGGCAGTTCAAAGAGAGACCCTTTCCAGGTAGATTGGGCGTGCAGTGGGTGTCAAAAGAAGGGGGTCAATACAATACAATACAATACAGTACAGTACACAGAACAATTTCTCAATATAGTAAGAAATAAAAAATATAAATTTTAGAAGTACAGAGCAGAATGTGACAGTAGATGATATATCCCATAATAAGATTTGGATTTGTATAGAGTCCTGGAGACCTCATCCTTCAAGCTGCCTCCCCCATTTGGCCATTCCACAGCTGAAACAGCGCTGGGCCAGCCAATCCGATGAAAGGACCCCTCTTTCCCACGATTCCTGCGATCCTCCATCAGAGATGACTTTTCCTTAGGCAGGCAAAACAACTTGGCAGGTGGGCCGTGGCACCAAGTGCCACATTTGAGTACCGAGAAGAAAAACAGAATAAGTGAGGGTTAGTATACAATTATAACTGTCATGTTACTTATGTTTAAGTGCTAATGACTAACAACAGAGATGCAGTCTGTACAGTTAATCAGCAGCTCTTGTCAGGATATGCTAAACTGAAGTAGTGAGTCTTCAGCCGGGATTTAAAAGCTGAGACCGAAGGGGCATCTCTTATGGTAGCAGGCAGACCATTCCACAGTTTAGGGGCCCTGTAACTAAAAGCTCGACCTCCCACTCCCATTTTATTAATCCTTGGAATCATAAGCAGACCGGCATCTTGAGATCTTAATGTGCGCTCTGGTTTGTAAGTCATGATAAGTTCAGACAAGTAAGCCGGACCTCGACCATTTAATGCTTTATATGTTAAAAGAAGGATTTTGAAATCTGCCCTAAACTTAACCGGGAGCCAGTGTAAGGATTTAAGAACTGGAGTTATGTGTTCATATTTTCTTGTTCTTGTAATAATTCTCTCAGCCGCATTTTGGATTAACTGGAGGCTGTATAAAGAACAGTTTGAACATCCAGTGAACACCGCATTGCAGTAGTCAATCCTACTAGAGATAAATGCATGAATTAGTTTCTCAGAATCCTGTTTATTTAAAAAGCACCTTAATTTCCTAACATTTTTAAGATGGAAGAAACATGTTTTGGACAACTTTGTAATATGCGCTTTAAATGACATGCTAGAGTCAAAGATAACTCCTAGATTGCGGGCTGATTCAGTAAAATTGACTGGGATACCAACTGAGTTAAATGATGACAAAATATTATTGTGATCAGCATCATTCCCTCCAACAATTAACATCTCTGTTTTATCTTTATTTAAAGACAAGTAGTTATTATTCATCCACTCCTTTAATTCACTAACACAACTAATTAAAGACAACATTGGAGAAACTTCATTTGATTTAAATGAAGGTATAACTGGGTGTCATCTGCATACGAGTGAAAATTAACATTATGTTTCCTAATGAGAGATCCCAGTGGAAGCATGTAAAGTGAAACAGTAAAGGTCCCAGTACTGAGCCCTGCGGGACACCATATTGAACTTCTGTGTATAATGATGGAGTACTGTCAGCACATTTCTGTACATATTGGAATCGATTTGATAAGTAAGAACTAAACCAAGCGAGAACAGTGCCTGTAAGCCCAACATTATTTTCTAGCCTGCGCAGTAAAATAGAATGGTCGATGGTGTCAAATGCTGCACTTAAGTCCAACAACATAATTACAGTTGAGTTTCCTTCATCAGAGGATATCAGAATGTCATTTACAACCCGTGCTAGTGCCGTTTCTGTACTATGACCAGTGCGAAAACCAGACTGGAATTTCTCAAATAAATTGTAATGCATAAGGTGTGTCTGAAGCTGACTGGCGACTACTTTTTCTAGTATTTTAGAGAGAAACGGTAAATTTGAAATAGGCCTATAATTATTTAGTATATGTGGGTCAAGGTCTGACTTTTTAAGTAATGGTTTAATGACTGACACTTTTAGTGCATCTGGTACTGTGCCATGCAATAATGAACTATTGATAATGTTTAGGATAGGCGCTTCAAGAACATCCATTGCACTTTTGTGTCCGAGCATAACCGGGGTTATAAATATTTGTTAACCTGTATCGATGTACTTTCTAAGTACGCATGGGTAATGCCCCTGAAGAACAAAACGGGTAAGGAAGTGGCAAGAGCCTTCTGAGCGCGTGTACAACTCCAAAGTAGCTCCTGACTGATAAGGGGAAAGAGTTTTTCAACCAAGATTTTCAAAAGCTGTTAAAGAAGATCGTAATAAAACATTTCACCACAAGGAAATTAATTAAAGGCATCCATGGTGGAGAGATTTAGCCGCACACTAAAATGTGGAAATATTTCAGTACATATAATACAAGAACCTACATCGATAAATTGTCAGATCTAGTATACTCTTACAACAAAAGTTATCATTGAAGCCTAAAAATGGCTCCTGATGTAAACACGTTAAATTCCTGGAAAGTTTTCAAAAACTTATATGATGTAGCCAAACCCCCGGTCCACCGTTGTTTAAGTTCAAAGTAGAAGATGCAGTTAGGGTTTCTAAAACCGGACATCCTTTTGCGAAAGGTTATGAACAAACATTTTCAGATGAAATCTTTACCGTATCTGAGCTTGTACCTAGGGCACTGGCTGTGTACAAACTGAAAGATTACGATGGTTAAGAGATCATAGAATCCTTTTACGACCCTGAATTGCAGAAAATTAAAGTCGATTCCACAGACATTTACAGGATCAAAAAAATACTGGCTAGGAAAATTAAGAATAAAAAACGATTCGTTTTAGTCAAATGGCTCGGATGGCCAGAAAAATTTAATAGCTGAATATCAGAGAGCCATGCCCAAGATGTTCAATAAAATCCAGAACGCCCATAATCGTCTCATCATTCTCTAACAGTATATGATGGAGCACAAAAAAGTTTCTTTGTGATTCTGCCTAGCAACGCTTCCTCAGACATGTTCCCTAACAACACAATTCCAAATTTCACAACAAAGCTTGCTAAACCTATAGAATTAGAAGGTTCTTGCGAAGTCAGTCTAGCAGAAATGCTGTTGGGGAGCATGCACTGGTACAGTACGTTGCCGCACCCACTACATGGCAAAACAACTCGAGATCCCGGTTTGCAACCCCCCAGGCAGACACAGTCCAGTCCCACCCTCTGGAAATGACCCTCTATCTGCCGCAGCCAGGTGTTACATTGGTGACCCCTTGGCCTAGTCCAGCCACTCCGGTCCCAAACAATGAGGATCTTACAAGCCAGATCAACCTCAGGGAAACGTGCCACATGGCCGTAGTGCTGTAACTGTCGCACCCTCACAATGCAGGTAATGTGCCTCATTCAGGACTCCATGACCAACTGCTCATTCGACACAAAGTCAAACCAATGGTACCCAATGATTTTCCAGAGAGACACAGTACTGAAGGAGTCCAGTCTTCGTCTCAGGTCACTGGATAGCGTCCATGTCTTGCAACCATATAGCAAGACAGGAAGCACCAGACTCTAAAAACTTGGACCTTCGTCCTTTTGCATAGATATCGGGAGCACCACACACCCCTTTCCAGCGACCACATGACCCCCCATGCTCTCCCAATCCATCTACTGACTTCACAGGAAGAGTCACCAGAGACATGAATGTCACTGCCAAGGTCAGTAAATCTTTCAACAAAGTCAACACTCTCTCTGCAAACAGAGACACTGCTGATGGCTTTGCCCAAGAGGTCATTAAAGGCCTGAATCTTGGTTTTTATCCAGGACACTCGCAAGCCCAGACACTCAGACTCCTCGCTCAGTCTCTCGAGCGCCCCGATCATATCCTCCATTGACTCCACAAAGATCACAGCATCGTCAACAAAGTCGAGATCCGTGAATCATTCTTCACCAACAGATGCCCCACAGCTGCTGGACCCCACGACCCTCCTCAACACCCAGTCCATACAAGCACTGAACAGAGTAGGAGTAGAACACACCGCTGACGAACCCCAGAATCAACTGGGAAACACTCAGAGGTCCTGCCTCCACACTGTAAAGCACTCACAGTACCAGTGTACAGGCCGGCCATGATATCCAGCAACCTCAAGGGGATCCCGTGAACCCTCAGGATGTCCCACAGGGCAGCTCAATCAACAGAGTTGAACACTTTGCGAAAATCAACAAAGGCTGCAAAGAAACTATGCTGCTATTCGCGTTTGCGCTCCATGAGAACCCTCAGTGCCAGGATTCAGTCGATGGTAGACTTCTTAGATGTAAAACCAGACAGTTCCAGATGCTGGTAGGTGAGCAAGTGATTACGGATCATATTGAGGACAACCCTAGCAAGGACCTTACCCAGCACCAGTGTTCTCCCCCTGTAGTTGCTGCAATCCAGGCGATCACCCTTCCCTTTCCAGATAGGGATGATGCAAGTCACCCAAATGGAAGTAAAGATTGCTTGCAATGCCAGAAGGACAGCCTTACCACCAGCCTGGAAAGGTTCAGCAGCCTCCCCACCAAGGAACCCCCCCCCCACCAAGCTGGTTCACCACCTGTGCAATTTCAGTTAGATTGGGTGGTTCACAGCTGATTGGAGGATGAGCCTCAAGAACCATGGACCCAGAGATATCCAACGTCCTAGCCGGAGGATCAGCTTTGAACAACTGCTCAAAGTAGCCAGCCCAGTGGGTCACAACTGCAGTGTCATCCGTAAGGACCATTCCATCAGCCGTCCTGACTGCGACTCTCCGAGGAACAGATTCAGATATGCGTAATGGTTCGATTCCTCTGTAAGCAGGACGTGGGTCACTAGACCACAGATGGTGTGTCACTTGCTCACAGATTCCTCTAACAAACGCCTCTTATCTGCCCTCAGAGCCCTCGCAGTCATCCTTCTCAGTTCCCGGTACAGACCAGAGTTGCCATTGAGCCCTGCGCTAACACCACTCTCGATGATATCCAGGATGCCCTGCAAGATGAAACACCTCTTTCTGGGAACACCGGTAACACCAACACAACCCTCAGCAACCTTCAGGGTCTTGTAACGGAATGTCTCCCACATCACTTTAGGATCGGCAGTCGTACCCAAATCTGAAAGTTCCTCACTCAAACTGCATGCAAACTCATTAGAAACAGTCTGGTCATGGAGTCTGGCCAAGTCCAGGCTCATTTTCCTAGTAGGTGGTAACCTACTGGACCTAAGCTGGATCCTAAGAGTAGCAACAACAAGTTTGTGGTCAGAATTCACAAACTGGGCACGTCTGTAGACCCTGCAGTTTTGTAAGAGCCTCCAGCGTGTGCCCTCAAGGATGTGTTCGATCTCCTTCACCGCACCACCAGTATTGGAGTACCAAGTCCATGGATGCGGTTCAGGGCGCTGTAACCAGTATCCAGTGATTCACAGCCCCTGACCTTTTGCAAAGTCAAGGAACAAGGAGCCACTTTCAACACAGTCACCAGACCCATGGGGATCGAGACAATCCTCATAGCCAGCCCTGTCAGTGCCAGTGGCTGCATTGAAGTCACCCATGACCAGAGGAGTGTCACCTCGTGGACACTCATCAACCACCGAGCGAAGCTGCGAATAAAATGTCTCCCTCGCCGAGACATCACTCACTGTGGTTGGAGCATACACTGAGACAACAGACAAGGCACTCAGGGAATGTTATTTTGACAGCCATCAGACCGACCAGAACAATAAAAGGTGTATCCACTTTCAGAGATCTGTCCAGTCCCCAGTATGCGCACCTCAGAGAGTGCTGCCACTGAAATGCAGAGTTTATGCAGCTACTCCGACAGCAGAGGAAGATGATCATCTTGCCGGAGAGACAAGACGTTCCACGTGCCCACCCACATGGGCCGCCTCAAATCGGGACCGAGTGCTGCTTTGCAGCGGGCAGCGCCTCAACACTACACCAGTTTTGATCCCTGACCAGCCTGATCCCATTGGATCTCCAACGGTTTTCCCCCCATCCTCTTCATGATGTGAGCAGCATTCCTATGGGCAGCTGCAGCAGAGCTACTTCCGCAGAGAGCAAAATGGAGTCCTTTCTGTAGTCTCGGAGCTTTATGAAGTTTTTTTATGGTGGCTGGAGTGCCAATCCTGTCACCAACCCCCATGATTTCCCTGCAAGTTGGAGGACCACTGCAGGGCCGGATGCAGTTTAACGTCATACCCAGGACAGAGTGCTTCAGCTCCTGGGATAAAAAAAATATTACTACATTCCATGCGGGCATTACGAAGGTATTCACAACCTACTGTCTTTTATGAATTTGACAACCTTAAGCCTACCCACTTTGACAGATGTTGCAACAGGAACTGTCCCTTCTGAGAATCCTGTGAAATTCAGTTATAATGCTGTGGAAAGAAGAGTCTTCATGGTACCGGGCAAAAAGGATGAAACTATACACTTTAAAGGACAGCTGGGTCGAATATTAGGAGCACATCTTGATCAGACTCAGGGGTTAACTTACAAGGCTCCTTTCCCCGATGACGTCAGGGCTGGCTTTTATACGTTGTACGTGTACGGGGACATGATATCTCATCAGAGTCAGCGAGAGCTACATGACCCTTTTGAGGTGTGTTCATATAGAGCAGGGGTCCTCAATCACAGTCCTGCAGGGCTGCAGTGGCTGCAGGTTTTTGTTCTAACCCAGTTGCTTAATTAGAAAGCAATACTTGTCTGGTGGGTGGCTAGCTAAATATTCCGGCCCTCACCCCCAGGCCGCCAGATGAAGCCCTCATGACAACATGGACGTTCCCTGAATTCCAGCAGGGCCTCATGGACTTTGTAGTTTATATGCGCAGCCTTGCTGGGTACCCTGGGGACCACCAGGAGTCTCTGTAAGGGGGTTATCGGACTCTTATGTGCCCTATAACCCGGAAGTGTGTCATGATCATATGACAAGAAGAAACGACGTGATTCCGGGTTGAAGAAAGGATCTTTTTATCCGACCCGGAAGTGTTCATGATCACATGGACAGAAGAGAGAAACACTTCCGGGTCAGGGACTATATAAAGGACTCCGGGAAACCAGTACGCGGAGCTGAGCTGGGAGGAAGGGTGGCGAAGTGTCTGGGAGTGTGGAGGATTGCTTATTGTATTGATTAATGTATGAGTATTGTGGAGTGGAGGGTGCTTTGTGCATGTTACTGTTCAAATAAAAGTAGTATTTGGACTTTTACCTGGTGTCTGGAGTCAAGTCAGAGGGTTCAAGAGGACGACAGCGACCTCAATCTGTCACACTTGCCAATAATTTAATTTCATGGCTTGTTAGTGCTTTAACTCTGCTATGTCAGCTCATTCTTATATCCCGGATTTTCTTCCCCTTTCTAAGGATATCATCCAAATGATTTGAAGGCTAAAATGGATACGTAATTCTCAGTCCTTCACTTTTTTATCCTCACTTTCCTTCCAAGTATTTAATTAAACCCAATAGTGCATGATAAATACACAGGTGTAAATGGAAACAAGCTAAATGGAGAAATGCTGATGTCTTTTGTTATTCGCATCTTATCTATAATAATAAAAGGCAAAGCCCTCACTGACTGACTCACTCACTCACTGACTGACTGACTGACTCATCACTAATTCTCCAACTTCCCGTGTAGGTGGAAGGCTGAAATTTGGCAGGCTCATTCCTTACAGCTTACTTACAAAAGTTAGGCAGGTTTCATTTCGAAATTCAAAGCGTAATGGTCATAACTGGAACATATTTTTTGTCCATACACTGTAATGGAGGAGGCGGAGTCACGTATCGCGTCATCACGCCTCCTACGTAATCACGTGAACTAAAAACAAGGAAGAGATTTACAGCACGAGTCACACGCGGGAACGAAGGTAAATGACGTTAATTTTTGACTGTCTTTTAATACTGTGTAAGCATACATATTAACACATGTGCAATTAAACGTGTGCATTTACGGGGTGATTTCTCAGGCTTAAAAGCTCACCTTTTATCAAACGCGGGAACAAAGGTAACTGACGTTGTTCACTGTCTTTTAATACTGTGTAACCATACATATTAACACATGTGCAATTAAACGTGTGCATTTACGGGGTGATTTCTCAGGCTTAAAAGCTCGCCTTTTACTAAAAAGGTAAATGCAAAACTATTTTCAATCAGTTTATTGAAACGCTCCCGTTAAGGATTGCAATAACATATTCGCGAGAGAAAAGAACGAAGTAGGGGGAAATGGAGGAAGAGCCGCAAACAGCGAACAGCAAAAAATTAATTAAACAATTGAGAACGGAGCGACTTAAGCATACAAGCATGTTCATAAGGGAAACAAAGCACGGTGTAAAACGTAAGTTTAAATTAAGTTTATAGAAACGCTCCCGCTGTGGATTGCAATAACGTATTCGCGAGATAAAACTTTAATGAGAAGACACGAGGTATAAACGAACCACACGCCGTGGCGCAACGTTAGGGGCAACAGTTTCAACCATTCTATGATCTGCTTCTCGCAACTGAAAGACGGCACATGGCGGATGTTAGCCGACTTGCTGACCGCAACGTTAGGGGCTTCAGCTATGGCGCTGACGCCACATCTCAGTGCCAACACTTTGCAGACTGTACTTAAAAGACACGCCCTCCTCACTGGACAGTTAAAAACACCAATCAAACTAACGATGACATCAAGTATTACCCAATCAAAAGTAGGAAAGGAGGCATCTTCATAAAATGCGTGTGGGATGATTTGCATGAGACGCTGCTTTAAAAAAAAAATTATAAAAAAAATACGGGATAAATCCCGTCCAGTATTGATTCAAAACGGGACGCGCAATTTCATTCTCAAACGCGGCACCATTCCGTATTTTAAAGGACGGGTGGCAACCCTACAGTGCCAGGTAACCACCCATACAATCACATTGTGATTCAGACTAGGAATGCCATGAATGTAATTACCCCGATCTACATACAAGGCAAAAGTCTTGCAACATTCAAAGATGATGGTTTGGGATAAGTACACCATACAACATAAAAGAGCTTATGAAGCCTTGAACCGAAAAAAGCAAGATCTCAGAGATCGTAAAAAAAAAAAAATAGGAGGTAATGTCGTTTTACTCGCTGTAGATTTTAGTCAAACATTACCAGTTATTCCACGAGGGAGACCAGCAGATCAACTCAACGCGTGTTTAAAATCCATGCTTCTCCCACGCTTGGTTATATGTCGCGTGTTCTCGGGTAGGTGCACCAAAAAATTTATACATTTAAGCATGTAATGGGCAAACAAAAAATGAGGTATACCCGAAGGCACTGCAGTAGTACTTAATGTAACTTTACTTCTTAAATGTTAATGTTTTACTGTTTAATAATTTATACGCTTCTTATATGTTGTTCAAATTCTTTTATCAAAATACCACTGACAGCGCAATGCACGATAACATGGAGTGAATACACCATACGCATCCGCCCACGGCTGCCCTGCTGTGCGCAGATAGGAGTTGATTCTACAATAAAATAAAATAAACATAAAAAGATAGTAGACGTGACGTACTATATGTGTACCACATTTGAAGTGTATAGGTGAAACGGTTTGCGAGGTACAGGTCATTTAAAATCCTGGACAGACACACAAATTGCCACGGTAGCAAATTACAGAAGAAGATTTTACTGTTTAATAATTTATATTTATATGAAATGTGCTTTTATATATTACTTCATATTCTCATATGATAATGATGTTAATGTTTATATTGATTTCTGTGTTATTAAAACTGCATGTATGTGTGTATATGTATATATATATATATATATACTAGCAAAATACCCGCGCTTCGCAGCGGAGAAGTAGTGTGTTAAAGAGGTTATGAAAAAAAAGGAAACATTTTAAAAATAACGTAACATGATTGTCAATGAAAGCCCGTTTCAGTCAGTAAGTCTTATGTGTGTGTATATGTATGTAGTGTGTATATATATGTATGTGTATATGTTGTATATATATGTATATGTATATATTATATATATGTGTGTATATATATATATATAATATATATATATATATATATATATATATATATATATATATATATATATATATATATATATATATATATATATATATAA